>NW_026623687.1:538209-566399 GCF_030028575.1 Malurus melanocephalus | reverse complement strand
GGGAAGAAAAATCTAAATCAGTAGCAGTTTCTACAAGAGCATACAATATGCTCACATTAGCAGGAAAAGCAGCATGTATTAATATATACATATATATGGTCTAGGAAAACTATCTGGATCCACAGCATCCAAGAGTTTTAAACAAGAGCATTTGGTATTGCTGTACATTTTCTTCAACCTCCATGTTTCTGACTAAAAAGGTCTGGAGTTTTTCTTCTTTGTCTTTTTTTATACAGACATACTTTGCACTTCCAGGATCTTAACTAGCTTTTAGTCAAGTGCAACAAGATTGCTATATGGAATCCCAAATTAAAAACATTTGAAATGAAACTTTTTGGTTTACTATGTCATTTTGGTCAGATGAATGGAACCAGACAAAGGAGACAATTTTTTTCTTTTCAGTCATGTATGCAAATTATGACTTTTTATTATCTACAGACAAATGCTTGACTTAAAGAACAAGACAATTTTTTTATTATCTTTTGTCATTGGCTATGAAACTACAGTTAATAAGTTTCACAGATTGCAATAATACCCTTGAGAAACTGTGAGCTATCTGTCCAACATGTAATTTTAAGGTCTAGTAATATACAATATGTTTACAGAGGTTATTAAAGTGCAGTTCATTCCCAGCACAGGTATTCATTAAAAAAGCGAGAAGTGTAGCATCTCAAAACTAGTAGAATTTAATATTTTTTTTTTAATACAAGTATAAATTATAGAAGATAAATTTATACAACATATGCAGCAAAATATGCTTTTGTAATGTAAGAAAATTGTTTGTGGAGACTGCCACTACTGCAAGATTTTAAGGACATACAACATTATCAGAAGTGAACTAAAAGTTGTTAAAGTCAAAAAGGATGTTGGAGAGCTCTGTGCAGTGTCCATTGGAAAAATATTTAGTTAGATAACACATCTGCATGAGTGTATATGCAAAGGACTTGTAAATACAACATTATAAATAAATTTATAATAATTTATTTTGGCTTTTATGATAAATTCAAATGTTTTGCATTTTTAATTTTTATTTTTAGATTTGTCATGGGTCTCTAGAGCTGAGAAGATGTGCCTTTACAGCAGAACTCAATATGATTGAATCCTTCAATTCCATGAAACATTATAACACGTGTTAGTGTGAGATAATGACTTTTCTATTTTATGCTACAATCCTAGAAAATATAAAATTAAATTTATGTTTATGCACTACTATGCCTTTTAATATGCTACAGATATAAACAGCATCACAGTGACATGACAAACAACTAGCAGTTTTCAACTTTATCTGCTGTTTCCCACACCTTTAAAAAATATTTAAAAAAAAAAAAAAATTCAATACCTTCAACGTTAATTGTACTAACCTTATTAACTATTACAGAAGTAATTTGATTTTATTTGTCCTTCTAGTACTAATAAAAAGAGTTGGCTTGGGTTCCCCAGTTGTGTAGTTAAAGCTGACTTTTATCATCAAAAGGATGAGGCAGTATGAGAGAAGGGTGAGAATGTGGATCATTCCTGTGAAACAAAGAAAATAGTAGAGAGGTAGGGAAGAAAGAAATGGAGGGAGAAATCTGCTGCTTCTGCATCCATTGTTCATCAGACGCTGTCCTCATTCCTGTACAATCCTGTTAACACTTAGCAGCATCTACCACTTATCTGAATTTGCAAAGTGCTGACGTAGGCAAACTCAAGGTCATTTTGCTATGCAACATTCTTTGTTCTAAGCATAAGAGAAATGTTTGCCTTGTCTTACAGAAGTTGGAAAATTATTATCTAAAAATACTATATGATTGCTCATTAAAAAAAAAAAAATACATCTGTGTAATACCTTTTTGTCACCAATATCATGTAAGGATAACAAGTAAATGTCCAAAACATTTGCCTCATGCTGACTCATAATCCTTTTGGCTAGTAGAGGCAAAATAAGTAATATATAACAAACCACTCTGTTTTCAAGTGAACAAGTTTCTTCTGCAATACTACCCTAATCTGAGTTTATCCCTAAACAGACAAAAGTACACATGAGCTTGTGGACTATACCTGCTGGCATTTTATATTCTAATGCAGATAATGTACCTTATTTTCCTAGTTAAGATTACGTTTATATATATATATATATTTTAAACATTGCAGTATCATGTGAATTTCACTGCTGTTAAATTTAATTTTCAAAGTTCCTTGAAAATCACCCCTGAGATTTATGGATGTCTTATAAGGATTTTTGATGTAACACATCCTTATTACCTCATTTGTAGTCTTTCCATACTTAACATACTAACCATAAAATTAATTGTCACTCTACTCCGCTAACAGAGATGGTAGATTTTTTTGTTTCTTTACTTTAATGTTGGCCATTACATATTTATTTCCCTAATATAAGAGGAACAGTAACAGTAAGCAGCATTTGCCAATTCTGTGTAGCCATGTTGGAAAACAATCACCATGAAACCACATTAATCCTGAGCTGGAAGATTCATCTCTAGGTACAGCAGAATAGCCCAGTTTCTTTGATCATTTATCTCTTTGAAATGATCAGCAAGGATGCCAATTAGAAACACTATTTATCATTGTAGCTTAACTTGTGATGTTTACACCTTCCTAGTAGAAGCCAGACTGAAAAAAAATTCTCTTTTCTTACAATTGCTCATTTGTTTCTACACCAAGATCAAAAGATTTCAATAATCTCAGTTCATTTGGCTCAGAACGTTGCCTCCAGTATCAGCTGGTGCTGAATCCTTCATAAATGTCTGTAGAAGCATTCAAAGACAACTGTGTAATGTTTCCATTAAATCTCAATGGAATATTAAATTATTAGCTCATCCCATTAATTCTTACATTATATATTTCATTCATATTCAGTTAAACAATAGAAGAAGAAGGAAAATGTGTAGGTCCAAGAACATTTTGCAGTAAGTGCTATCATACACACCTTTGCATGCACGTAGTGTCATCCCAGATCAATATAAATCTATGTCCTCAGTTTCAACCTCTATTTGAAGTAGACCATCACTGCAAGAAAATTTTCAAAAAGCCAGTTCAGAAAAACAAGTTTAGATTATCTAATAAGATAAGGTACACTACAGTATAGTGCCTTATTATGCACAGTACAGATTGCAGATCAAACTGCAGAATGCCATAAATGAACGTTACCAGTATACAAGTTTATGATAGGTGATTACCTCTTATTCAGTAAGAATTTTTAAAAGTGTAATGGGAATTTGTTACTATCAAACATTTAAGCATTTAATACTGTTAAAAACCCTATAGCATTCACATATTTACACAATTAAAACTATTTAATCAAACAGACAGGAAAAAATGTTACCAAGAGTACTTATAACCATAGAAGACTAAGGGCATTCCAGCTGATCCATTTAGCAGAGTGTAGTCCACATTTTCCTGGTGTTGTTAAGATCTGAATTTTACATGGGCTTATATATTTATTTTCAATTTCAACTCTAACTGCATACTTGAAACTTTGTGGGGAAGATGTAAAGATATTCCTTTTCTCTAACAGAGTTCATGCCAGAATACACCTGCAAATGGGTATTAGGCAAAACAAATTCTGCTCAAAGAAGTTCCACTTTGAATTGTATTTAACAGGATGAAGTTCTCCTAAGCAAACTTTAAGAAACATCAGGTTCAGGATTCTTTTTTTCTGATTGCTTACAAATATTCTTTGAGACCTAATTCATATAATTTCATTTAACTATTGGCATTATAGTAAAACAATTGCTCTTTTACTTGTAATGCATTTAATTTATATATTTAATGCATGTGAAGCTTTAAAAAGCCTAACTGATTTCAAATTATGAGTTTAAATCCAATGTCACAAACTCCTCTTTCACAATGACTATATCGCCAACAAATTCTCTGGTATGGTCTCCTGCAATGCTTCCTATTACTCATTACTTATTACCTACAGACATTTATCTAACTTAGCAGGATTACTCAGGTCCAGAATTTCAAGACTCTAAAGCTCTAGAGGTAAAAAAGGTGCTAAAATTATGATGAGTACCTAAGTATTTAAAACCCCTCCTTGTGGAAAAAAAGATACAGAAAAAAAAAATCAAAATCCTTGCTAGAAAATAAAGCCTTGGCTAGGAAAAGTTAGCCCAATGTCTGCATAAGATGAACTCAACAAGCCAAGAAAACAAATAGTTTAGGAGGTCCTAGAAGTAATGTTTCATTTCCCACAGATCTGTGCCCCATGGTAGATAAACCTTGGTGTCTAACATGCTACGGTCTTGCCCTTTTATTTTCTACTGAGGTGCCTATTCACAAGAAACTTGCAGGAATGCAGCACTGAGACCTCATTATTGACTATGCCATTAAATTCCTATTAAATCACTGGAATCCAGAGATATCCAGTCATTAATGTTTTACCAGAGAAAGACTTTATGCTACATGAAAAGCAATATACTACTGATACGGTACCATACATTTAATTTTTTCTCTGATAAATTCTTTAAATAAAAGTATTCTTTAATGCCTAATTCTGTATGCATTAATGATGGAACTTAAAGTCCAAGGGCTTACAGTACAATTCTGGCTTTCAGTTTTGAAATATTTTACCTTTTTCTTATTTCTAAAGTTGTTTAGTAGTATGAAGAAGTTAGCGTACTGATTAAAAAATGAAACGAAATTAAAATTCAAATCCTATGTACATAACTAGCTGCTATATATAAAACAGTCTGTATGGCAAATATTTTTCCTTGAATGAATAGCTTTTGTAACCTGTCTTTTTCTTAATCAGGTACATGACTCTCTGTAAACTTTCTTTGCTTTCAAAGGCAAACATAAGTAATAATTTCTGTAAAGGTCTTGAGTCCCTCCAACATCTGGTTTTGGTTTACTATAAAAACTGTGTCTCTGATCTCATGTGTTGAACTACTGTATGTTTGCCACTGTCTATTTCCTGTGAAAAAATACACTGAACAATAATAGCTTTTGTTCCTAACCTTCCAGCCATTAGAGCAGCTGAACAAATAATTTTTGTGCTTTCATTTGAAATAATTTATTCCATGTATATGCTTGTGTAGGGTCATTTAGGTTATTGGATGTTTCATCATTTAAAAATCAAATATTAGAAATTTAAATTACTCAAAACTACATCTAATAGTTTCCTTATGCTTTTACCAATTCTTTTGACAAAATTTCCTTCCAAGGTATCTTTGACTCTATATATAGTTTTGTGTGAGTGGAGGGAACTAAAAAAAGTTATTTAAAATGTTATAAAGGACTGTAAGCATTTCAAATAATCTTACTCAATAAAAAATCACAGGTGTCAACTTATAGTTCTGCTTGAATGTTGACAATTTTTTGTGTGTTATCTACATTATGATCAGCATTTAGTAAGATAAAATTGCAAAATTCAAATACTGAATTGTTCCTTAAATCATAGACAACCTACATTTATATCTGTGTGCACACGCACACAAGCGCTCGAGTAACTTGTTTCCTGCTCGTTCCTTCAGACTGCAGGAGCAGACCTGGTCCTTGCAACTGCTCAAACTCGCAAATGTCATTGGCTTCTTCATTTTCAGCCCCTCCTGTGCACAGGCCTTTAGTTTGCATTGTGCAGATCCCTTCCTTCCTCTCCTTTAAAACAGAAACATTTGCATTCATGATACATTCCGTGCCTATGCACTATTTGATGATTCATCTTTCTTCCAGGGTTCCACATTTTTATCAAGTCATAAATTCTTACAGAGCAGTTTTATAAGTAATTAATTTGCTGTATATTTTTAAGTTACTCAACACTGTCTGGTTATGGAATGTGTTTGTCTTTTTCTTATTAAAACTTTTTATTTAATCCAACGCCAGCTCGGTGTTGTACCCACATTTTGTGGTTAAATTCCCATGTTAATTATCAGCTCAAGTTCTAGTTTTTACCATAATTTTCAATGTCAGTTCTGGATAGCTCCATCCCACCTAAAACCTAAAATAATTTTTTTAAACTATGATATTCATAGTTGTATTTCTAGGTCTTATGTACCTGGCAATTTATATAGACCTATTTTAAAATTCCTATTAATTTATATTTTGTTTGCATTAAATGCATAGGAATTGCATTCTTTTTGTTTACTGTTTTTTATATAGTTCATGTTCTACATTTTATTTTCATTAATAAAAAAGTATATAAATATCTGAAATTTATATCATACACATAGTAACCTATGTTTTATTTGGAAGGCCAACATCATATTCCTATTTACTTACTACCTGATTGTGACTTCTCATGTCTTTAAATTGGGCTATTGGCATACAGTTTATTACTGATCTACATTTTTGTAGATCACATTTAAAATTTAAAATGTAGGAAAAGTGTTTTTTAAGACCTGTTAAAAGGGGCTATTTTTTTACTCAACTTCATTTCTATAGTTTCTATTTTTGCTATTACTGTGACAGAACAATACAGACTTGTTCATTTAAAATACCACAGAACAGAATTGCACATAATGTAATCTGAAGTGATTCTTAAAACTCTGTTTTCCTTAAAATGTTATTGAACCACAGAAACTTTAATGTTAATGAAAATCCTAAACAACTTTCTAATTAAAGGTGGGAGTAGCAGGAAAAATTATCCATGTTCTTTCAAGATGGAGTTTGCTTCRTTTCTAAGCTGTGTTTCAAGACACATCTGCAACATCAGGGAGTGATGCAATGACTTAGGCTATGACTTTCAAGGTGATTTCCTAAAGTAAGGAAAATGTAAACCAGCAATTGAAAAATACTCACTATGTCTCTTTTTTTGCCTTTACTGAAAACTTCAGAACATCGGAGCTATTCTTTTTACAAACTTTAGACAAATTTCAGCCAGGTTTAGCTGAACTACTCACTCTTGCCTGGCAAATTGACTGCGTGCTAACTTCACAAAGGACAACTTAAAAACACATTCAGTAGTCAAGTTGACACAACAAAGATCAAGGCTTATGATATCACAAATTAAAAATAGCACTTCTTTTTCCTCAATGTCACTACTTTATTTGCTGGACTCCACATATTTTTAGCCTCTCACTTACTCTATTCAGAATGCACTCACAACTCAACCTTTAAGCATTTTAGAGTTGTCTTCTTTTCTCTGAAAATTGTGTTTTAATAATCCAACCTTTAAACCTAATGCATTTTATTTCTTCACTGACATTGGAAAATAAAAAGCATATAGTGATGCTGCTTCAGTCAAGACCTTGAAATCTATGCAAACAACATGCATATATTTTAGAGAAAAATACAATCACCACATAACTTATATTATAAATACAGGACACATTTTACCCAAGTCTACTTAAAATTTAGCAATTCTTTAATATATATGAATACATTCAGTATATGCAACAATAAAAATAGCAAAAATCTATTTTTCTGAGATGACATACTGTGGTGGGCTTTTCTCATGGAATAGCTGAACTCCCACCTGGCTGCTCACTCACTATCCCTCTCAACAGGACAGGGGAGAAAATAGAAAAAGAAAAGGAACAAGAAATGTTTTGAAGACAGAGCTCACTTACCAATTACTGTCTCAGACAAAACAGACTCAATTTAAGGAAAATTAATTGATAATTATGATATATTTGCATAATGAGAAACAAAAAGGCAAACATGAAAACAGCACCCTTCTACCATGGAGATCAATTTGTTCCTTCATTGCCAACTCCAGGATGTCCCCAACAAGCAATATAATAGGAATGGGAGTTAGCTGGCTACAGCCAATACATCATGGCTTCTCTCTACGGCTCATTCCTCCTCACATTTTTGCCTCACTTTAGTGTGGGTCCTCTCCTCAGGCTGCAGTTCTTCAGGAGAAAATCTGCTGCAGCGTGGACTGCCCATGGGCCACAGTTCCTTCAGGGAATATCCATCTGCTTCAGTGTGGTGTCCTACACAAGTTGCAGTGGATAACTGCGTTAGCACCTGAAGAACCTCCAATTCTTCTTTTCTTTTTTTTTTTTTTCCCCCCCTTTCTTTTCCCTTTTCCCTTTCTCCTTTTCGCTTTTCCTTCCTTCCTTCCTTCGTTCGTTCCTTCCTTCCTTCCTTCCTGCCTTCCTGCCTTCCATGCTTACATTTCTCTTTCTGAGAATTCAACAAAATAATTCAATATACCAGGATGAAACAAACGTTAGCAATGCAATATATGAAATATTTTAATTCAAAATAAAAGGAGAGAGAGAGAGAGAGAGAGAGAGAGAGAGAACTGTCTGTATAAGATATTAAAAACCTACACTTTCTACATGTTACTATTGTTGGAAGCAAAATTACATAACTCTAATTTAGCGTGCCAAGAAAATTCTTTCTGTTCTATCTATTAGAATTATGTTAGATGAAAGTTTTTGAATTTAAATTTTACTAATTATCAGGATTGGGCAGCTTTTACTTCAGGAWTTTTTTTKATTTTTTTTAGGATTCTTCTAAATAATTAATCTCAATCAGCAATTCATCATTAACACAAATCAGCCTCTGAATTCTGAGGAAGCTTCCAAAATACTAGGGAAAAAAAGAAAAAGGAAAACAGTTTTCCAATATTTTAAAAAGGAAATGGGATAAATAGGCTAAGAATATCAGATGGCCTCATCCAGATCCAAGGCAAAAACATGTATAAACCAGAATAACCAGTAAAAACGTAAAGAATCACTAATGATAACCTATGAAGGGTAATTGAAAAAGAGCTCATGTTATACATTTTATAACTTGTTAAAAGTAAGTTATTTATGATTACATAGTAATAAATATATCAATCAAATATTTTAATATCTATATAAATTATTATTAATATAGAAAGGGATTCAGCTTTGTTTAAAATAAGGAAGCAACAGTCTATGTCATTATTTTTCAAGAGATTCTGCAGATATCTCTTCTGGTCGCAGTACTAGTCAGTAGGAAAAAAAACTTAGAAGGTAACATTTCGTAAGTTCAGAAATGGCTTTAAAATAGTAGAGCTGTAAACACAACAGTATGGTTAGCATGGTTGATTTAGTAGTGTGGGTGCCTTTGAAAAACATGTATTTTTGTAACAGCCAAAATTACATCCAGGCAGACAGAATACTGGAAGTGATCTCAAGCACATATGAGACACTGGAGAAGTTGCTTTCATTTTCTAATTTAATAGTTTTTTTCTGAAATGTAGAGAATTGCAGGTGATGAACAATTCTACTAGAAAAGTCAAAGTGATGAAGTAATGCATCAAATAGCTTAAAACATAAAAATGAAATTAATTTAGAAAAAAAAAAACCCAAACATTTTAGTAAATAGTAATTGAATTGCAAAGCATAATTTAACACCTTTGATCCCCACAAAAAAAGTAAGCCATATGCCTGTTTTCTGAGGCACATACCTACAACAGATTCTTCAATGGAATTACTTGACGCAAAGTATTTTCAAAGCACAACTACATGWTCACTAAATATATTGTTCAATTATCCTTGAGAACTTTGTGACTGAAATAATGGAAAGGAAGCAGGTGGAAGTCAAATCAGATTTAGAGAAAATTCTTTGTAGGTGATTTAAAACAGAATGTGCTACGGCAATGTGCACTTTCAGCCCATRAAGCCAACCATATCTTGGGCTGCATCAAAAGAAGCACAGCTAGCAGGGCGAGGGAGGGGATTCTGCCTCTCTGCTCTCATGAGACCCCACATGGGACATGGTGTCCAGCTCTGGGCCCCCAAAATGAGATGGACATGGACCTATTGGAAAAAGTGTACAGATGGGTCACGAAGATGATTAGAGGCCTCTCCTAAGGAGACTGAGAGAGTTGTGGCTATTCAGCCAGGAGAAGGGAAGTCTCTGGGAAGACCTTTCAGCAGCTTTCCAGCAGAAAAGGCGCCTACAAGAAAGCTGGAGAGAGATTTTTTACCAGGGCATGTAGGRAGTGATGGGAAAGGGGGAATGACCTTAAACTGAAAGTGGATAGGTTTAGGTTACAYATRWRGAAGAAAATCTTTAATTTGGGAGTGGCAAGGGACTGAAACAACGTTGTTGGAACAGAGAGCTTGTGAATGCCCCGTCCCTGGAAGTGTTCAAGGCCAGGTTGGAAGGCTCTGATCAACGTGGCTTATTGGAAGGTGTCCCTKCYCATGGAAGRARGGYTGGAACTGGATGATCCTTAAGATCCTTTCCAACCCAAACCATKCTGTAATTTTATGCTCTATAAAACAAATGCTYCTTCCGAAAAGCCAATTAAAATTTAATATGCATATAAATATTTATAAAAATATTTTAAAATCTTTAGTGTATACATATCTATATTTATATAGGTTTACATGTGTTTCTATTTATATTGTGTTGACAATTGCATGTCAAAATTAAATATATTAAGGAATTGTGTTTTTTCTGCCAATGATTGCAATCATTTGAATTATTTGCATACTCTAGAATTAAGTGAGGCCTTTCATTTTCTTTGGGCCCTTATTTCTGCATTGTGAAAGTGAGAGGTGTTACCTTTAGACCAAGTTACACTGAGAAGGAATAGTGAACAATAATAAGGGTTCATCCATCAATGTAAAAATCTTCTTGTGAAAATTGTCCAGTTGTACAGAGCACTTTTATTATTTAAATAGTAGATA
The DNA here is from genome assembly GCF_030028575.1 of Malurus melanocephalus. Lineage (NCBI taxonomy): Eukaryota > Metazoa > Chordata > Aves > Passeriformes > Maluridae > Malurus > Malurus melanocephalus. Next base: position 555,837 of record NW_026623687.1, on the reverse strand, counting down.
TACATTAGGAAATCATAGCATATATTCATGTAAGTAAAGGAAAAATTAGATCAGCCTTAYAAACTTATATTATAATAGTACCTCATTCAACTATACAATTATATTGTATTTGCTGTACACATGCACAGACACCAAGCCAAAAATTTATAATCTAATTATATGTGGATATGGATTTACTTGTCTTACAGTAATTCATCATTAAGAAGTTCAGAAGTAATTTTAATTATAAATTATCCTCAAAATATAAAATAAGAAATCCCACCACTTTAAGATTGTTCATTAACCACACTAGGTTGAACTTTTTGACATTTTTTCTCCCTCCAYACCTCTTTCAAATAAAAACTCTACCTCAAACTGGAAACACCCATAACATGACCAGTGGGACCTGGAATCCCTACAGGCTCCCACTGCTGCACAAATCAGAAACAAATAAAACTAATAGTTTTGCCCTAATTGAGAAAAACAAAACTAAAACCTTCCTCTTTTACATTCTTTTTTATCAGAATAATCCTAATGTCAAAAAATATATGATTTCACAGGCATACTAAAAATTTGAGTTATTTGACGAGAAAAAAAAGCAGCATTATCTTGTCATTTGATTCAGGAAACTAGCCTTTTATGCATCATATTTAAAACTAAGAGATACACTGTGTTTGCCAAAAACATGGACACTTAAAAAGAAGTCTGGATGTTAAGTGRTGATGGGAATTAGTATTACCTTATGGAGATAAAATAAAGTAAAAGGGAACAATTGGTCTATATTACAATTTGATAGAAGAGAAAGGAATTTGCATATATTCATGGGTATGCCAGCCATGGATTTTATATGTATTTTCATGCACACATAAGAAAGTTTTATGCTACACTATAACAATGTAACTTTCTACAGAATGTCACTGCTTGTGTTCAAAAATAGTGTCAGATTTTCCCCCTATTCTTAGGCAATTCTAAGCAGTGCATGGCTATTCTGTAAAAATATATAATACAGAGATGAGACAAACTGTGGGGAAACAGGAAAAAACAAAATAACAGTCAGAAATTATAAAACCTATGTAGACAMAAATTTGAAGAACAGTTTTGAAGAAATTAATGAGAGAAAGATAAAGCCTTTGGAAAGGCTGTAGGCAGAAGAATTGATTAAGATATTTCTTTGCYGTGCCTAGAACACACTTCTGTTAGTATAAAATTATTTGTGTGTAGTCGATATCTATTAGATTTTTTACACCCTTAGGTAAAATGACCTTAACTTTATTTCCTTTTCAAATCATTCCTTCCTCCCACTACAAATTTCAATAGACAACAGTATCACCTCTCCTCTTCTCTTAACTAAGGATCTCAATTTCCCTGAAGATCTGGAGTTTTTCACTACATCTATTCTGAATTTCAAATCTGTTGTAAATATAAATCAAGATTGTGCTCAGCATTTCAGAAACGTGTCACCAGAAAAAGAGTGAAAATTCAGAGAAGATTTTGACCTCTGAAAGATAAAATTTCTARAACCTGCCTTTGAGTGTCCATGGCAGAGTCTTGGCCGAGAGGGCTGTGTGAGGGGATGCCAGGGCTGACCCATGTGGGACACAGCTCATTCCAGACAATCCCAATGGAACTGCCCCAGAGCACATTAAGCCCATCAGAAAGGTTGGTGCTGCCTCTGAGAAAACAGATCTTAGGAAGGGAAATATACTGGACAAGCAGAAGAGGAGGAAATCCCAACAAACAAACAAACAGACACCCCTGACACTGTGAGAAGCATCATCATCATCTCCYAGGTCAGAGAAGGATGAGGGCAAAAGAGATGTACTCTGGTGCTGGAGCAGAGGTTCACCTGTAGGCCATTAATAATACAACAGTGGAGAAAGCATTTCCCTGCAGTTTATGGGGAGTACACCAGGGCAGATATCCACACTGACGCCTGTGCATTACCCACAGTAGAATGGATCTTTGGCTGAAGGACTGCAGCCTGGTGGAGAAGACTCACACTGGGGTGGTTCATACGGGGCTGCAGCTTGGGAAGAGGGGGGAAAAAGCAGGAGGAAGGAAAAGCAGGAGATAGAAAAGCAGAGAGGAACTGTTACGGACAGGCTGTAACACCCCATTCCCCATGCCCTGTGATACTCTGGGTATGTGGATGGCAGCAGATGGTGAGGAGGAAGAGGAGCTGGGGTGAAAGACTGGAATTGAGCTTGGGAAAAAAAGGGGAAGGGAATGTTTTAATTTTCATCTTTTTCTTTTGTTACTTGCTGTCTAAATCTCCTTTAATTACTAATAAATGAAGCTAATTTTCTTCATGTCAAATCAGTTTTGCCTGTGATGTTGATAACTGATTTCCCTGCCTTTATCTTGCACTATTACCTTTTAAAAATTTTATTCTCTTGCCCAGTCCCGTTGAGGAGAGGGAGTGGCAGAGCACTGGGTGGGCAGCTGGTTGCTGGCCAAGATCAARTCAACACATAAAATAAGCTGACATGTGACTATATAATCATAGTCATAGGTATATACTGTTTCTATAGTAAAAATGTTTAAAAGATAGAAGTAAAGACAACTTTTTASAACAGTTATAAATGTTCTGCTGTTTCATTATGTCCAAGAAATTATGGCTGATCTTTAACTTCTGAAATAGCTACTCCTACTTATTAATTTCTGTTTGTCAAGGCATGAAGGCACAATACATTTAACTATTACTTAGAACTTTGTCAGCATGGAGTCCTTACTGGATACAAGCTGTCCAATGTATACAAGAAGTCATACAGGCTTTTTGATCTATGTGTTTGAATCTCTGTTTTTTCCCTGAAAATGGTTTAAACAGGTCCTGTTTCATAAGCTGYGGTAAAGAAACCCAGTCATCCCAAGCATGGCAAATTTGCTGATTTTTCACTTGGAGGGGGAATTTTCAGGGAAGTTCAAGTAGCCTATAGTTGACAACATCCTAATTTAAAATCTTTCCTGYGATTAAAAACTAACTATATGGATATTTTGACAGTTATCTTCAAGATTGTGTAGTTTTTTTCTAATACTACCAGAAGAAACTGAATCAATGGTAGCAAGAGGTAAAAAGTCACCAAACTGTGAACAAATGCATCTAGAAAAAAAAATGTGACAAAGAATGAAATGTATTTGCAAAGGAAGTGAATACATTTTCATTTTCAGAATTTTTTCATTCATGATTTATTGTTTACAGAGTTTTCTAAACATCTTGTGTTGCTCTTTGAAAAAGATCTTGGGCTATTTTTAGGTCTTGGTAAGCTCTTGCTAAGAGATCAGAGCCATGTCGTAAGACAATGAGAACAAACTTAATTGTTCCAGAACCAGGCAAATTAAATTATCACTGTAAATAGTGTTAGAGATATTTTGTCTAACTTCATTYTTTTTTCCATGTGAGTTAAGTTTGCTATAATTCAATTGTTAGAAACAGTCATTTATTTATAATTAACATGGAAAATCCTGACATTATTTTGATAATTTTTATACAATATAAAATCAGAAGAGATTTAATYAGACTACCATATTTATTTTTGTTTGATGAGTCAGTGATTTCTCTAAACATAACACATGTAAACTATACTAATTTAATCAYGTAGTAGGAATAAAAATGTGTTGTTACTGATTAAATGATTACTGCAACATCTTGCAGACTCAGCTTCAGGAAAAATTATGGAGCAATTACAGGAAAAGCACTTGATTGCAGTAAATAGTGGGGGAAAAAGGAAAAGGGATCATAAAGTAGGAGCTGGAAAAAAACAGTAAAAGAAGAGGAAAATTTATAATGTTYTAGGATGATTTCAGTGTGATTAAAAACCACACACTTTTGAGGAGACAATTGCYTGCAAAAACCTAACTTTTCAAACTAATGGTTGATTTTAGTAATGTAACCTCCATAGATTTTGCATTGCACCACTCCTGGCATCAGCAAGTCTGAAAATCCATCCTATTCCACATGGAGTTTTTTCTAGCTGACTGTTTTTCTAAATATTTACTTTTGTACAGCTGGAAAAAATGCAAACATTGCCATTTTCATAACTTTACCATTCATTTAATCTCACAACAAACTCTTTTTTTTAGGAACCATGTTGGGGATTTTTCTTCTGAATAATGAGTGACTCTTAAATGAATAATAGGAAAGCACTGAARTAAGCTTGCTGCATCTATTAGAATTATTTTTTCAGAGCAATTAAGAGAATTTACAAGGGAATAAAGAGGGAAGAGSTATCTAGGAAATAAAAATATTACTACAAGAAACTTTTTCACTTAAGAAAATATAAATAGAAGTAAGCTATATATGAGATGTAAGACAATGTTTCAGGAAAGGATCTGAAAAATAGTTGATAGAAATCATCTGATTTTTAAAGAAGAAGAAAAAAATGTTATTTTGCATTAGGTTGTTTGATTTCAGTTGCAAAATCTTAATGTGAAGAAACTAAYTAGAAATTAAGAAGTCAAACAATCTCTTAAGTTTCATTTTGAAAAGAAAAAAAAAAGCCAAAACCCCACACTTCATATGCATTTATATTAAATTACAAATTCAGCAAATCATTTAAGCACATAATTAGTTACAGGCAAGTGGTTAAGTATATTGACTTCAAGTTAAGTTCATGCTTAATTGCTTTGTTGAATCAGACTCTCCGAGATGTTTAATAAGTGTTRGATTTTTTAAAAAAATAGGATAAAATCATCATAGCTTTGTGATTCTCTTGGRTTTAGTTACATAAATACCTGGTCTTATTATGCACTTCAGTATGTGCCACAGAGTCTTTGATGTGTTTATCTGCTCAAATAGCCTTTTGCTTTACAGGTAGGAAATTAAGACTATCAATATGCCCACACTGATAACTCAGTCAGATTTGAGGCAAATGCAACTTGGCTGATGGAACTGCAAAGTCAGTGCAGTATGCTCTGCTACTGATGAAGAAKAGAGGATCTCAGACAGGCTCACATAAAGTTGTTCACAAAACACATTTTCTTTTAGAAATGYAATGATTTAGAAGATAAAATTTTTATACATATGTATTTATAGCTATATCATACACACACTTATGTACGTGCACACCATTTATATACATACATCTGTATATCTTTATATAAACAAATATTCACATATATATATATCTCTATATGTCCCTATATACACAGATATTTGAACTTGAAAATTAGTAAGATATATACAATATAATGTTTGCAAGGCCAAAGAACAGTACAATCAATTGATTTGTTAAAGACTGGAGTGGTTAAAGCATATGATAATATCACATACATATTGAAGGACCAATAGAGTAACACCCTGGGGTTTTTCTTTCTGTAATAGTCCTTCTTTCTATAATAAGATGAAATGTAGACAGATTTTTTTTAAGTCATCATTTATTTATGAGATAGCTTAAGTCTAATGCAAAACTACTTAAGAAACCCAAATGTCTCATCTGAATTTCCAAATGAGTAGCAAGTATTATTAGAGCATTAGTCTTCCAAATGTAGATGTAATGGGCAAAAGAAAAGGAAACCGAAATCTCAGAAAATCTATGTCTATCCTTTCTTTTTCTCTGAACAAGGAAACTGTGGTGTTTAAACATGCAATTTCATCCTTTGTTTCTATATGTCTCTATTTTGGACCATAGGATACCTCTCAAAAAAATGAGCTCCACACCATTACCTAATTAATCTTAACAGTTACCATGTAAGGTCTATCAGTTTTATGATTGGCCATTTTCCAGATGAGAAATAAACAGATTTGTTTAAGGTAATGTAGTGAGGCAATGACAAAGGAGAGGAAAGKACTCTTGTTTTATGCTCAAAGTTCAGACAGCCTCTGCAGTAACCTTGTCTATTTCAGACATCAGTGCAATTTAAATATCCATAATGCCATGTGGTTCCAGTCTGGAGTGAGCTATCACTGAGTAAAACAATGTTCTAGAGAAAGGGTATGTAAACTCAGGCAGTCTACATCCCTTTCCACACATATTTCTGTCCTCTCAAACTGTATTTCAAATCCTAAATGCGTCGTGACCAATCAGATTTTAAAATCTTGAGACACCATAAATTCCAACCACTGTCTTTCATCTCTTTCTCCCGTTCTTTATAGGAGACAATTTCTATCACCTTCTCATACACTTTAGCTGCTTCTTTAGAGCAGTCTTGGAGCTACACTRATATCTAGATGAATTTTACAATAAAATTTGGTTTTGATATCTTAAACATCTGGTGATGCTGCATGCACAGCCAGTATGTCTTACTGATTGCCAGGACAGTCTTTCTGCATATTCTGTCTTTCAAAACACACAGCTGAGCCTGAGGCATTGTCTGGGGCTAATGAATAGAATGAGCTCCTCTTTCTACAGAAGTATGAGAAATTCTAGAAGAGCTGGTTGAAGAGTAAGCTCCTGGGGAGTCTTGAATGCTAAAGCAAAAGGTCACCATCCATTCACTCTAGAAGATCCAGGAGGCAAAGAAACAAACAACTGGCATGGAGACAGGGAGCTTTGAAAAACACTCAAGGCACTGCTATGAGGGGTAGTTCAATACAAGTGAAGAATCATCAGTTTATAGAAAAAAAAAAAGACTTCTGAAAAAGCTTGTCCAACTGCCTCCTCAAAGCAGAGCTAACTACAAATTTAGATTATGCTGTCCTCATCATTCATCCTGGTGAAGGGGTTGGTTCTGGTTGGGCAGTATCCATGGCCTGTCTCTTTTACTCACAGTCTGTGAAGTGTGAAAGTTACATCTTGTTGATGGAAGGAATAACTGAGTTTATAGATACATAGCCAGTATGTCAGGACCCATAGAAAGGTACACTTCATTCTTGGAAAGTGGTGTGGCAAGGGCCTGATCTTGGGGACAGTGAGCAGCTGGGTGAACARGTTTTTCTTGTTAAGAGAGAAAAATAAATAATTGCTGCTGCCCGATCTTCTACCAGCACAGAAGCTTTATGGAGAAGCAGCAAATGGACATGGAGGAAGAGCTGATGGTGGATGCCTGGGATACAGCAACTGGTATGGTTAAACTATAATTAATGAGGTGTGCATGGCAAATGTGGTGTTTGGAGTCAGGATCTGCAGAACTAGCCAACCTTGTCTCTTTTGCAACAGGCTGCAAAGCAGGCATGGCATATGTCAAGGAAACAGAAAGATGTGTTTCTCCTTTTAGTACTCTAACTGGTAACGCACTCTGCTGCCTGTAAACAGTATCCCTAGTGCTTTCTGTGGCTGAGAGAATGTGTAAACTGGCAGGTAAGATGGAATGAGGAAGTATGCAGAATTATGGTACGGTTTTCAACATATTGACTGGTATGTGCCTTTGAGACCTGCAGACCTCTGGATAAATTACTGAGCACAGTGACTCCAGCTAAAGACAAAAGCTGAGGTACTTTCAAAGGCAAAGAAGTGGATGTTAGATAGGAGCAAATAAATTTAACTGATTGAACATGCCTATTTTAGAAGAGATGCTCACCTCAGTTTGCATGTGGTTGATATAAATTATAGCCTCCTACTACCCACTAGTGCAAACACATTTTGCTGTTAYAATCTGTTCAGTTTTCATAGCTCTTCAAAGTTGGCAGGCTGGTGAATCCTTTGGTGTATGATGTCTTGAGTACTTTGAGAGCTCCAGTTTCCTAATTAAATTACCARTCTTGTTAACGATTTTTGTTTGAAGATATCCTGTAATAAAAAGTGTTCATGACCAGAGCCAAATTCTATAATTCACAATTTAATGGAATAATGGAATAATTTAGATTGGGACATAAGACCCTATTCTTAAAGGAGTTCTAACTAGGGCAGATTACACACGGGTGTGCTCAGTCAAGTCTCAGTCACCTCTGAGGATGGACTTTCCACACACTCTAAGGGCAATCAGTTTCAGGACTTGAAAATCTTGCTGGTAAAGCCAGTTTTTTCCTATATCTAGTTATTGCTTCCCATGTTCCAGCTTGAGTCCATCACCTCACATCCTATAGCTGCACACTTCTGGGAGGAGTCTGGCTGCATCCATTCAGGTACTTGCCAACAGAAGCAAGGACTCCCTTGAGACATGCCTCATCAAAGCAAAACAAACCTCATTTCTCATCCATCATGTCTTCCAGCTCTTTGGCCATCTTGCTTACTCCCTTGCATCTTGCTTGATTCGCATGAGTGTGCTGATGCTCTTTCTGGAAATGAGAAGCCCAAAGCCAGACAGAGCACTTCAAATGCATTCTCAGAAGTGATAAGCAAGGGTGGAAGGATGATACCCCTGAAACTGCTACAATCATTCTTAGTAATAGAGCTCAGAATGCATTTGACCTTGCTACAGGATCACATTCAACTTGATGTCCGTAAGCTTTCCAAAGCTCTTGTCTTCAGCCACCAGCCTCCACWGTTGCATGAGGTTACTCCTCTGCTGGCATAGGATTCTGCACCTGCTTCTGTTGAACCTCATGAAGTTCCTGATAATGCATTTCTCCAGCATGACCATGGCCTTCTGTACAGCASTCCTCCAGAGTATCAGCCTCTTCTCCTAATTTGGTACCACGCACAAATTTGCTGAGAACGTGTGGTGTCCCACCATCCAGACCATTAAAGCAGACAGACGTTGAACAGTCCCAGTAGCAGTCTGTGAAGGATGGCACTTTCTACTTGACCACCAGATAAACTTTGCACCACTTAACACAGCTCTTTTGGTTTAGAAGTCCAATCCATTTTCCATCTACCTCATTATCCATTTATCCAGCATGTATGCCACCYATTTTACAATAATGATACTTTATAATAATGCGTAAAAGGCCTTGTTAAAGTCGGGACATTCACCACCTACTGACCCTCCCTTTGTCCACAGCATCACTACTCATCTCATAACATCTCATCTGATCTCATCTCATCATAGAAAGTTGGTCTGGCATGGTTTGTGCATGCTGAATCTATGTTGGTTGCTCCCAAATACCTYTTTGTCCTCCACGCCTCTGGAAATGGTTTCCAAGAGGACTTATTCTATCACCTATCCAGTCACTGAGGTGAGGCAGACCAGCTCATAGTCCCCTGGATCTTCCTTTTGTCAATTTTCATTATAAGTCTTACATTTGGGCTTTTTTTCCCAGTCTTTGGGAACCTCCTCTAAAATCCATGACCTTTAGAAGAGGTTAGACAACAGCCTTGCAATATCAGCCAGCTCCATCAACACACTCAGATGCATCCCATCTGTTCAGAGATATTTGTGTATGACTAATTGGCKAATCCTGTCTTTGGGTAATAGAGATGGTGTTTCACCCTCTTTTCTCTCTTGAAAGGGGAAAAMGATAATGTAGGCATTCAAACATTATTAGAAAACAATGCAGCMCATACTCAGATATTATTTTAATTCTAGATTTTCCATCTCTTTGCCCATTTAGTCTCAAATGACACTGAAGAAAATCTGACAACATTTATATGGTGTTTTAAAGGCTTTTGAAAATAGATACAAAGCAGCTATTAAGAGTTCAGTGTACAAATTCTGTGAAACTCAAGGGCAGTGAAGAGATTTGTCAGTGAATGTATACCACGCAGAAAAGTAGAGTCCTTGGTAAAAAGAGTTGAAGAATCTAGGGAAMTCACAAATGCTGATAACCTGCCCTSTGATTAACAACTATCACATGCTCAGAAAAATAAGAAATTCTCCTGACTGGAATTAGGGAACTAAGAAAACCAGCAAAACTTAGATGGCAAGTTTGTGTTGGAAAGTGTGACTATATTAAAAGAAGAATTAAGTTTGGATAAATTAATATGTGCACAGTTAACAAACCATAGTTACAGAATATCATTTAAGCAAAATATATTTTAYAYGCCCTACTTTTTTTGTTAYTTGCATTTTATATTTTTATGACTTCGGTTCTGCTCTGTCAAATTTTTACTTTAAACTTCCCAGGTCCTCTTTCTTAGTTTAGATCCTAATTTAAAATCACCATTAGGTTTTGTTCCTACTTAATTTTTGCAAGGCAAATTATGTTATTTTTGTATAATACTTTAGTTTAGAAATAAGAAAAAATGATTACTACTAAATATACCATAATTTCACAAGAATAATTCAACATTCACTGTAAAGATGCAACCTTGAGCTTTTCTTTTACAAAGACAGAACAACTCTGCAAAGGAACATGATATTTARTACAATAAGAAAATCATACTAAAGGAACAAACCAGAACATAAATACACAAGCTAATATTACAGATCAAACTCCTGTAAAAATAACACAAGCAGCAATATGAAATATTTATAATAAATGCTAATCAATTAACTCACTTGTGTCTGAAGTTTAGGATGGGTTATTCAGGAATTTAATGGATTTTAGTTTCTTTCTTTTTAATTTTAATATAYGCTATCAGTAGTTAAGCAAAGTCATGTGTTAACTTTCCAAATGTTTTGTGTAAACATGAAAAGACCGTTTTTAAGAGTGTCTCTCATCTTTGTAGTACAGATGTAAAACAGTAAATAAACTTCGGAAAAGTTGTAAGATTATTTTAGAACATTTGCATTTTTTCAGGTAATGTGATTCAGAAAACAAGTGTGTGCAAATAAAKGAAGATTTTTCATATTTAAAATAATACAGCTTTATAAATATATGCATATTTTATACACATACCAAGAAAAAATTTCAAAATCTGTATCAAGCTGTGGGCAAAATAACAATTCTTTGCTCATAATCATATGATGCAAAAAAAAAAAAGCTCAGAAAAGAAACATATATTCTATATATGTTTTATATTATATTTTCCATATTATAGTCTAGTATTTTTTTTTTCACTAAACTAGTTAGTATTAGGATTCCAACTAACTCCAGAGTACTACTGTGCTTAAATAAAAAATAAAAAAATTTAAAAAACAAAACAAACAAAAAAAACCCAAAGAAAAATCACCCAAAAAAACCCCACCAAAAAACCCCTCAAAAACCAAAAAATAAAACAACCGCACACCAAAAAATACACTCCAAACCAACATAACTGAGAATAACCCTCTGATGAGCACATACCCAAACTGAAGTACTTTCATGGCAACATTATGAGCCTTTATTCTTTTAGGTTTGGAAGGCAGAGCTGTAGTGCTTACTCTACAGTAAGCAGATGCAGAGATATGCCCACACCACATAACTACAAATGATGAATTTGATATAGTCCTGTTTGCCCTTCCTTTCATTGCTTTTTCTTCTGAACCATCACAGATAATCTTTTATTCTGTCCTTAATTTTCTGATGACACTCCATAACTAGGTTTATGAATCTTTGATTCATGCAATCCTTCATCTTTCTAATGTGGTTTGGGGAACCACCGTTTTTTACAGGAACCGTAAGCTAACAAATCATGCCCCGCAGTTRTATAGATCTTTAATTCTTGTGTGATTAACACTGAAAATCTTTTGGTTGTAATAAAATCTTTTTGGTAAATAAAATTCCTAAATCCTTTTAAAATAGAACAAATCAATTGCATTTAGCATTTCATCAACACTGAAACATTTGGGCAAGCAACATCCACCCTCATATTGGTGTGCTGTATATTGCACTCTTCAATCCAATGGAAAGCTCAAAAGTTGTTAAACTAAATGAGGAAGCAAAACAACGGACAAATAAGGAAAATATAATAAAGTGTCCATTATTTGTTTGGCAATGCACACATTAAGATTTTCAATACACTGACAAGAATATCAGTATCAAAATATTTTGTCCCTGGTATAACTAAAATATTATCTTTAAATGATTACATTTAATCCTAGGGAAGTATTTTTTATCACTCATTTTAATATGCATTTTACGTTCAAGTTCTTACACAAGAACTGATTTGTATTAGATGTCTAAGCTTCATAYTCGTACTTAGGCAGTAAACTGAACTGAAATGTTTTGTATTTCTAGCTATTCAGTTGACCAAAGTGTCTTCTTAAGACAAAGAAAAAAGCAGTCTAATTTCCATTAAATATTTTGTCTCTTTGTAGAAGCACAAACTCATTCCTCACGTGTTGATAACTACAGATAGACTCCCAAATTTAGAAGTGAATTTAGARATGAATCCCACCAGCATGCATCCAGAAGATTCTAAGAGTATTTAAATTATTTATATTTTCCAGACACCAAGGCCTTTTCCCTTCAGTTATTTATCCTGAACGCTTGTCTCCTTCAGAAGTCTTCTACATTCACCATTAGTCTTCASTGTCCATTTTGAATAACAAACTGTGCACTGCCAAAGTCTACATATTTGTCTAAAAGTAGTTCCTGTTTTCATAGTTGTGACTGAATGTGCAGCAAAGATGTTTTGCAAGTCCCTTAAGCAATCCTTGTATGATAAGAAAGGCATAATTTGCATCAGCTTTAGCAAAGCTTTCTGCGCTGCCTCCCACAATATCTGAGTTAAGTCCTTTTGGTATGGATAGATGTAAGATAGATAAAAATACAAAGCTGTCAGAATTTTTGGCTTAATAGGGTAGTGGTTAGAGGGTTATCCTCTGACTAGAGCCCAATAAAGAGCGTAGTACCATGTGTTTCTGTAGTGGGAGSTCCCCTCTTGAGTATCTTAATCAACAGCAGAGTTTTGGGGTGCAATAACTTAGAAGGAGGTTTTTAAGATGGAGTAGGCATTTTGCAATAGTGGGTGGTGAGAGGAAGAAAGACAATGGTCATTACTTGGAACAAAGCAGCTTTAGAACAGAGAACCTGGATCAGGAGATCAAGTGCTGGAAGTGGTTATATGAGGCTGAACAAAGCCCTGCACTACTCACTGATGTCATAACTGAGTCTGTTTTGAGCAGTTGATTGGACCAGAGACCTTCTGAGGTCCCTTCCAAGTTGAATTTTCCTACAATCCTATCATTCAATTATTTCACAGGATTAAATATTTTCAAAGACATGGTCTTCTTGCAGTTGTCAGGTACATGAGCTGGAGGAGTTCACATTTGTCAGCACATACTACAGCTCTTTGCATAAGATAACAAAAGCAACCACAGCACCATGTGGRTCCCATTATAAAGTGCTGACTTTTTAATAGAGCAAAACAAGGATGACTTGTACAGTAYAGCTTCCTGTCACTTATTCAAGAATTCCATGTACAGGAGACTGTTCTCAGGTACTGGCTGTTTGTAAATGTAAAACACAGTTACTGGAGTGTCTGTTTAAATTAAGCCCATATGCTGAGATATCTGCTCCCCAATGTCCAGAATGTATGGCTACCTACTGACAGTCCCAACACTGACAGACACTCCGCATGTAATGTAATTAAATTTAGATGTCTAGTCTTAAAGAAAGAAAGTTCGTGGGCTGCAACCAAGTCGAAGATGGTACAGTGTTGCTTTATCCACTCTGTGACTTGAGGACCCCAAAACAGCTGGAGTCTCTTGGTATACAGAAACTACTGTTCTGGAAGTAGGTGATAGATGCAATAAATATAGTTTTGATTATACTAGAAACCAACATAAATTTTCCTGATAACTGTTTTTCTGCCAGTCATACAAAGTCCTGGACAGCAAGCAAGAAAACTTACAAAGAGATACAAGAGAGCKGACTTCATCTTATGAAAGCTTGTCTTCATAAAAATGTTTGCCTTCTGAAGGCACAGCTTTTCAGGGAATACATAAAAAAGGAAAAAAAAATCCCAAGAAACTTTAAAATAAATTATTAATTCAATTTTGTCTTTATATAGCTTAGATGTTCAGCCAGAAAATATTATTTTGCTACAAAATGAGGCTATAAATGTACCTAGGATTAGAAAACTCAGAGTCTAGAAGGACTAGCAAGTCCAGTTCTAAATGCAATGATATACTACAGACAAAGTTCTCTGTGCAAATGGCTTCATGTGCCACTATCTGGAAAGATTCATATTCTTAGCAAAGAAAGTAAATGTGATAGCTTGAGAGACATGGCATAACAATCAGAAAAAAAACCTCAGCCTTGTCTGAGCCTCTGTTACTTTTCAGGTTATGTTTATCTCAGAGGGATTATGGCTTTAAAGTGATATTAAATATTTTTTCTTGAAATGAGGATACCCTACTATTGGACTGCATACAATGCACAACTTCTGTGATACAAGCTAGTGAGAAACTTCTTCTGACTCATGTAAGATGCTCCAAACTCCAAAGAACTAATGCAGCAGTTTTGACAGTTTCAAAGTAGTCTTATGGAAAGCTGATTATGCAGGACCAGTGTAGCAGGACCGTTTTTCCCTTCTTTAATTTTCTTCCTGTTTAATTTCTTTCCTCAAAAAACCCCCAATATTTTCATTTCCCATCACCGTCATAAAAGTAATATGATATGTTCATTGGTAGAAATCTTGTGAGAGAAATTTTAAAACAACTTCAATATACATGTGTTGCTATACATGTCATGTACCCTATACAAGAGCAACTTGCTTATCCTACCTCACCTTGCTAGAGCTTAAAATACAAAGATGTGATGGAAACAAATAATGAACAGTAGTGATACATTTATTATTTTTCTCCTTATTTTTACCTACCTAGCTACAGAACAATGGGAAATTGAAAATGGAATCATTCAAGTTGCATTGAGGAGAGAGAAATAKCCTGAGAGGGCATCCTTGCCAGGATATTAATTGTTATGACAAAAGGAAGATCTGCCTACCCAACAACAGGCACCTACTCAACTACACAACCCCAACACCTTTAACTTCTGTTTGACTTAAGTTTGCACAGATTTTTGACAGTTGTCTCCCTAGCACCATCTGGTGTCTGCCAACTTGTAACTAGTGAGAATGCACCAAACACAAAATTAATTCAGCTCATGGCCTCATGGGACAGAAAAATTTACAGCAGGCATCTTCACAAAGGCTCAGAAGAAGATTAGGCAGGCCAGAATGAGCATACATTATGTTTATGATTTTCACCTACCTGAGCTGGTGAAACATTGAACAGACACATATTTGCCCATGTCTCATGTATTTCCTCTGYTGGAATATGAAGGATGATAGGAGCATGGATGTTCCYGTTAGCTGGATTTTTTACATATGAAATATTTCCTTCTTCAATTCAAATTTTACTTAGAAGATATGCTAACTACATTTCAGTTAAATGGTGCTTTATGCACCTTCAGCCTACATGGCAYATGAAAAAAATCACATAATATACACTTTTCAATAAAAACACATTGAAAAGATATTCAGCATAGCCTTAAGAACTGGAATACTATTTTTTTTTACAATGCAGAGTTGTCGACAGCAATATCAGGGCACAGCTGTGCAGAAAATGATTCAACCTCCATATGCTGCCACTGTGTATACTATACCGTAATTCATAAATATGAAGAGTGAAAGTATCATTATTCAATGTCCCTGAAGAAAATGAGAACCTATGTTTTTTTAGTATTCATCCGTTTTGCAGAATGATTTAATTTAATTTTAATGTATGCATTATTTTTTCTTAGGRAAAAAAAAAAAGCAACCTTGAAATGGTAAAATAATCAAATACTGAATCAATATACAATAAACTGTTCTGATATCACTTTCAATTTGTTTTAGTACAATTAAAATAATATATTTTCTAAATACTTTTAGAGATGTGCACCTGTTATATCTTACAATTATTACTGAATATATCACTATTTGATAGTTTCATCAAAAAATCCTAGATGGTAGTCTATCTGAATTATGTTAAATAAAATATGGCCACTGTCTTAATTAGTCTGCAAGATTAAAATCAAATGGATCTGGGATAAAAACTGAAGTCTAAACATGCCATATATATCATGTGTAAAACAGGGCACATAGAAGTCAAAAGGTCATTATTTTTTCTGAAAATTACATATTCTCATGCAAAATCTGATAGTCTTTATTGATGGACAATGTCATAAAGCCATCACTGTGTTTATAGACATTTAATTGAAGACAGCATAAAACGATAAACTAAGAAACATGCATGGTTGACTCCTCCAATTCAAACCATAAATCATACTGATGTTCAGACAAGTCGCCCAGACACAAATTCTGATGATAGATGAACCATTTAACTTTGATTTTTGAAAGCAATGAGCTCGCTAGCAATACCTCACACTGACTAATACCACATATGGTCATATAAGAACTCATCAAAAATCCATTTTTCCCTTGTGTGGATGCTAAAATTATCTTCTAAATGATCATTATTAAAAGTGTGCAGTGTGTAACATCCTTCTAATGTTCATAGCTGGATTTAAAGTCTGCTTGCCTCAGTAAGCAATGATTTTATTGCTGTTTGTAACCTTAAATAAAACCTCTTAAAATATAAATAAAAGAGATGAAAGAATGTGCAATATTAATTTATTTAAAATATACATAAAAGCTAACAAAACAAATGAAAGAAACTTTYTGTAAATCTCCTTAGCATAACACAATTTTTCTAGATGATAAAATATACTATACAACACATCTATGCTGAAACTTGAATCAAAATATWCTCTTCATATTTTATAGTCAGCATCCCACAGTGTGTCTTTTTGGACTATTGAATATTACRGCAGTAAAATCCAAAGCAAACACAYRAACAATAAATAATCCARTATTGCCTTATATTCATGGGTTTGATACAATTAAGTCATTAACAAATTTTCATTATAATGGTTATGAAGTAAGAGACAAGCGACTATATCCGTGTAAGATTACAAACCTGCAAACTTTTTGTACCTACTGATTCCTCTTTTTTAACCTGCAGATATGAAATTATCACTAATCAGAGCATATCTGGGTAAATGAAATCTGTTAACATCAGTTATAKGGCAGATCCATTATTTTTTTATTGAATTGTATTTCTATTACTTCCATAGAAATATATCAGAGTTTTGTACGTTAGCCATGGAATAAAAATTCAACAAGCTAAAAGTCAAGCCTAACTCTGAGTTTATGAATACGTTACTACAGATATTTCTGCATTACYTTCCTCTSTTTGAATCTCCAATCACTAGCTGASTCGGATACCTAATAAAAWTKGYAATAAAATTGGCWTGGATACCTAATAAAATAAGCCAATGGTATATATTTTAGTGCAATTAGGACATAACAAAAGGAAATTTTCAACAGAACTGAAAGATTTTAATATATTTGTTATCAATTATTTACAATGAAAGAGAAAAAATTAAAAATATTACTTCTTACTCAATAACTWCTTTTCTAAACTTTCAGTACTCTAGAATTATTTTGATTTGTGTCTAACTATATTACTGTTTTAATGAGCTATAAATCTTATAAAAATCTGACTTATTTTCCCTATTACTGCTCCTACTAGTGGCTTCCTGCAGCTAGTAAAAGCAGCTGACTGTTTCTAGAGTATTTAAAATTAAGTTGGAACATGTAACAACATACCATAGGGGCAGGGAAATCAGCATTTCTCTGTTGAAAGTGGRCTTCTTATACAGATGACATAACACAGAATTAATGAGAATTATCAGAAAAATTTCCATATTTTTCCACAGTGCCAAGATTAATATTATCAAAGTATTTAGTGTGTTTTATATTTGAAACTTTCATTTGAAACGATATATTTAAATAAAATGAGCGTGACTAAATGGGGTTTGCAAGTTTACATACAAAAATCTGTATCCCGATCTTATGTATAGTCAAATATAGAATACTGCTCCTGAAAACAGTTTGTCTATTCCATCAGATGGAAACTACACATTAAGAATAAAATGTCCTTTTTAAAAACAAAAAAATTAAATACAAACTGAAAATTGCACTT
>NW_026623687.1:527849-538193 GCF_030028575.1 Malurus melanocephalus | reverse complement strand
AATTGTAGGAAACATTCTCTAGTCACCACAACAAAGGGTTCAAACACCAGCTGGTTTTGTAGCATTCACTCAGACAGTGCTCATACACATTGCCTTACCTCAGCTCTTGCCAAATCAAGTTCCTGCATGTCCACGACAAGATCAGCATGCACCTCCTCCAGTTCTTTTTTGGTATCATCCAACTGTAATAAATGAAAGAGCAGTGATATTTAGATGGATGAGTTGCGCGCCAGGAAGAGAAAACTACCAAACAAGGACCTAAAGCGATCCCCTGTCTTCACATGCTTGATTTCATTCCTTAATTAGAGCCATTAATCAATAGGTATGAGATATGAGGCTTTAGAAGGGCTTGGTGACACGACACCTTGCCACCTGTCAAAATTACAGCTTTCTGTTCATGCACCATCCCTCAAATAGTTATTTTCTGCAAGCCTGGCTGCATCCCACAATTCATTATTTACTGTATAGTTCTACCCCTGTGCAATGTCAGAAGATAACCCCTTGATGATAAGGAATGGTTTACATAAAATGGTTAAAACTCACAAAGTACTTCAATACTTCCTACAGTAGTTAAACCCTAAAAAAAATGTGGCTCTTTTACTATGATTTTACCGGCAAAGAAAGCTTGTATTCAAAATTTTGTCTTTGCATTTGCCTTTTTAAAAAGTAGGCTTTTTCCAATACAAAAGAGCAGCTCATTATTGAAAGGAGCAGATTAAAAGTTAAACAATTATTTATTGTGAACTTCTCATATGCTATGTTTATCCAAGCATCTAAATATGTTCATGGTATTGCTGGATACAGTTTTATCCAGACACCAACATTCACATCTATATGAATACACATTACAGTAAACAATAAACCTAGCATGTAAATATACAGAATTTGAAACTAAATAAAATCATATCAGTGAAGAAAAAAGTACCAAGCGTGTATGGGATATTAATAAATTTTAGAGCAGTAACACTTAGGTGTAGATTTACTGTGTCATACATGTGTAAAGAAAGGCAAAGTATTGCATGCAGATTCTCCTGTATCTGATTCAAGGGAGTAAAAGCATAGCTGCTTCAAAGCAACGTTCCCTGTACTCAATCCTGGCCCACAGGGATCACCACCAATTCTCCTGAAGCTAGGCTAAGAGCAGCCACACATTTCACAGAGGCCACCCATAAACTGTCACGTGGCAGCAACCTTCAGTCACAACAGCCTGAGGTCAGAATGGAACTGGTCACCCAAAGGTTAAAGGTTCTGTATTGTATAACCAGTGGTAGCCATCCAGTCACCACACTATAAATATTTAATATAATTACAGATTGCTCCTCGTAAACTTCATTCATTTGAGGGTGCCACTAGTTTCCAATTTCTTGATGACAGAAACTGAAATTCAGCTGAAACTGAACTAAAAAGCCTTGTTTTCCTTGTCTTTAGATCAATTTGAATGGTTATTCACTCTAGTTTCAAAATGTACATACAGAAGATTTGCTCCAGTAAAATGGAAAAAAAGATCTATTTCACATTCTGGACAATGTCAAATGTCTGTCTCTGTTTACTTTTCTCCAACAAATTCCCTGAAGTGACAAATTGAATTATAGAGTAAATCTTCTGTGCTGTGAATAAGAACATGTTTGTGGTGGAGGAGGGAGAATTAAGAAGGTATTTTCACACATTAGCGATGACAACATATAATTGACTTGTTGCTCTGTTGTGTTGTGCTACTCAGTGGTTACGCTGTCATCAATGACTTAGGAAATTAACTCACTCTCTTTGCACGTATGTCCTCTTTGAATGCCTTAGGTAAAGAAAAAGTGCCTTACTCCACCCTGGAAATATTTGACATGTATATTGCCATCACTTAAGAAGTATTACGAAATGAAATGAAAATGTGGGAAATGTGGTAGTTGTTTTCCATTAATCAGTGCAACTTTTGGAAAAAAACTTCATTCTTCTCAGGGCTAACCACAAAATTTAACATACATTTAATATTAATAGTGTACATTTTAAATCTTTAGACTGCATATTGGACCTCAGTTCTCAGTAAAAGATTCCTTTGGAAAAGACCTTATTTCAATGTCCTTATGTATACACATATATCTTGCAATTAGTATGAAGTAATAGTGGCCAAAGCATAATCTAAGTTCACGATGARTTCCTGGTATGTACTTGAGGTAAATGCCAAAATCCAACAGATAGAGGGAACAGAGTGCTAGAAACAATTTAACAAAATTAAATAACTAAACAAGTTACAAGAAACTAATCCTGACAAATWAGGATAAAGGTGTTATTTATAAGTAGTTGCAATTTTTCAAGTAAAARAATATACACATATTCATAAATATGWGCTGTCGCTASAGATCCCAGAAGTTTCTCCACTGCAGTGCTTGCAGAAGTAAACACCCGAAGCCTTTCTTCCTTGTTTAGAATGAAGAAACCTAGTACAGAAAGCATTTGTCATTGTTTCAGTTTTMCTTGAGTCACAGAAATAAAATCTTAGAAACACTGGAAGACTTTGAAGGAGAATTTAAACCAAACTACAGCTGCAATTACAGGGTGTTAAGCTATGYCGGCCATAGGAAAGCTGTCAGACCTCTTTTCTGTCTTAACCAGAATGTCTTATCTCAGTGGAAATACGTATACTGATATGATGATGATGGAATAAGGAATGTCCTCCCAAAAAGCCCATATGCTCATGAAAACAGAAATACAACTGATGCCTTCTCTTCATGCTGGGAAGAAAGCAGATCTATCAAKATCACCAAAAATACTATGGAGCAGAACTCCCATTGTCAGTGAGCTCTACACCAGCAATGATTTGGTAAAGGGTTGTTTAGTTAGCTATCATTGATAGCATGTGACAATTTTGGATATGAAATTTGAACATTTTGCTTSAAATGCAAAAGTGGGGCTCTAAAATACTGAAATGCATGCACATGTCTAAAGATGTCTAAAGATGCTATTCCACTACATACACTTGTGACATTGTTCTTCTAGGAAGCCACACTAAGAGAAGGAGCATTTCTTGTAAACACTGAGCTGATTTCATCATCACAGCTGAGAAAACAGTGTGGAAAACAGTGGAAAACACTGCTMCTACTTGAGAAGGCATATTGAGTGTAATCACACTTGGAAACAACTAAAGCAAAGATGAGAATGAGACATTTGTAACTATAGACTATTGGTCCTAAGAATGGGGGCTATTTTGCTGGGGTGGTTAGACAACAAGTAAAACAGATTCTTCCAGGAACTAGGAAAGGTCTCATCACTAAATTCATTATTCAATGAAATGGCTATGAGAGGACAGATCCAATTTTTGAATATTTACTGAGATGTGTTAACAGAATCTGTGCTCTCCTCAGAGACCGATATGCTTTCTGTAAAGAGATATAGTRGAAAAAAACGAATAATACAAAAAGTCCATGCATAAGCTTGGACCATTAAAGATCCCATCAGAAATCAACACAGAAATAATAACACTGATGTGATCTATGTAAAATATATGCCCCTGGAAATCTCAAATTGTAGACTGGACTTTTCAAAAGAGCTCCACAAAGTTGTCATACTTAACTTGACTGCAAGATAAAAAAACTCCTTTCAAAGTCCAGACCATGAGCTCCTCTTTCTAAAATTAAACAAACCAACAAACAGCAAACCTAACCAACACATAAATGCAGCATTGAAGTGTTCTATCTTACAGGAACCCATATTCCACAGTATATATCCTTTTGTTTGGCAAGAGCAAGGAATTAACACATTCTTTATACATTCTTTAAAATGGTAACAATTGTTGATCTGTATGGCTGGTCATGCACAGTGTATACATGTGCTGAGGTGCCTATTGCAAATATGTGCTCAGTCTTGTTGCTGCCTGGCTCTGGGGACCCCTGTTGCAGCAGCTTCCTATCTATTGAATGAAGCAGTGTATTCAAAATTTTGTTTGCTTACMAARAAAACCCAAACCAATAAAACCCAAGAGTTTTACAAAATACATAAACTCATCAATCAGAATAGACTTCCTCAATAGATTAAGTGTTGTTGAAGCACAGCTGAGGAGAGCTAATTAAAATCTCTATAAATAACAATGATCACTTCTCCCAAAAATATAACAGCCCAAATCAACACATCTGAGAGAAATGAATGGTGATCTGCTGTATAACYTTCTAAGGAAAAAAAACAAGACTGTGGGATGCCATAGTGAGGCAGTTTCCATTTTGTTCTTTCATCTTTTTTCAAGGATTCTGCAATAGTTACAAAAAGTAAAAGAAATCTAATCTTCCTATATCCCAAATCCACAAGGAGAGCTTCCAGAATCTTTCTGTCAAGGGATTACAGCTGCCATTGAGRCAATTTTGTAGCAATTCCGCCAAAGAATTTTAACACTTCACATGTGAAGTGTTAAGGAAAAAATCTGACAGAAAAAGGAAAACTTTAGAATTATGGGCTCCTGTTCATCCTAGTTCCTAAATTAGCTGACTGAACTGAGCCAGACCTCCATCATTCTGTTCTTCCTTCTAAAGCAAAGTGCCCAAAAAGAGAAAATCAAAAAGTCCAGGAACAGACATAGTATTAAAGAGGTATGGGCATTTCTGATATCATTCTTCACATACATCCATTTTGTCTGCAATATGTAATAGCCACAGCATTTACGATGAAAGATTTCAAACGGGTGTAGGAGCAAGGATTAAAAAAAAAAAAAAAAAAAAGAGGAGAAAAACTGTATTAAAGCCAGGAATTATAGCTGCCATCTGCTTCTTGATGAGGATACAGAAAAGAAAAAAAAAAATACTTATATTCATATCTTGACCTTGACTGACAATCTGTCAGGTTCATTGTGGAGCAAGTGAAGTTGGTAACACGCTCTGCAGTCCTAACATCCTCAAAATTATTTGCTTTGTTTTCTACTCAYGGAAGGACAAGGGTATCCCATTTTGTCCTGGTAGGAAGATGGGACTGTGCTGAGAAATGTGTATGGACATAGATCTGTGGCTACACTTGTATTAACACTGTCACCTAGAGCTTGGCAATGACCTCTCAGCTCCATTGTAGAGATGGGGTCATTTTCCTCCCACAAATATATAGGGAACTTTAGTCCTGTACAGATCCCCACAGCCGCTCCATCTTTGCTTCCCCATTTATTATACAGGTACATAAGAGGAATAAAAAATGAAAGAAAAATAAGGACAACATCAAAGCTTCCTATTTTAAGACAAGAATAGAAAAATCTTACTTGAGTGACTATATCACAAGATATATTATATCACAAGATATTCCTTTACCAGCAAATTCATATTTCATAGTCAAATGACAAAGTCCTGCAACACTAGAAGAAAATCATGAATCAATCTTTGAGATTAAGAAAATAATAATCCACAAGTTATACACCATTCAGACTCCTGTATTTCTATATGCAGTCATGTATCTTAAATTATGATACCTGTAGGATATTACATGTACATTTCATGTAGCAATCAAATGTACAAAACAATTGAGAGGAGATGACTGAGAGGGGASCCCATCAATGTCTATAAATATCTAATGTGAGGGTGTCAAGAAAACAGAGCCAAATTCTGCTCAGTGGTTCTGAGCAACAGGGCAGGAGGCAATGGCAGAAACTGAGGCACAGAAGTTTCACCTGAACATGAGGAAGAACTTCTTTACTTTGAGGTGACCATGCATTGGAACAGATTGCCCTCAGAGAGTGTGGAGTCTCCCTCACTGGAGATATTCAAGAACCATCTGGACAAAATCTTCTGCCCTGTGCTCTGRGATGACCCTGCTTGAGCAGRGAGGTTGGACCAGATGACCCCTCTGTGGTCCCTTCCAACCTGACCCATTCTGTGATTCTTGCATCAAGTTTTGAAAGGACTATTTCCTCTCCTTGTCTGCCACTACTCAGACCATACAAAAGAAAAAAAAAATAGAGGAAAAACCACCACTTGGCATGTGACAGGATACTGAAGGGAAGAGAAATTCATGACACTAAACTCTCACTTATAAGACAGTTGACTCAGCTGCTATCTCTTATTTCTTTGTTTTAACCTGATCTAATATATACCTTACAATGGAAAATAATGTTTTGGTGCCACTTAAATATTAGAGTAACCATAAATTAAAACGGATTTGCCCGACAGAAACAAAACAATGGATGCTCCTCATATATCTAAAAGGTTTTACCACTTCTTTTAAAYAGAGCAGCACATTTAGAAGGAACTTAAAATAAATGACTACTCTGTTCCAAATGAAAAGTAAGTAGGGCATACTGTTGAAAGTGCTGCCATTGACAGTGGCAGCTGGTACCACGATTCAGTTAAGCCACTCAATTTCTGCAAATGTGTATCTAGAACACCAATTTTAATTGGTACCTAATTAAAAATTGTTTGGCCTTTTCTGCAGTGTTTAGAGCATTTATTCCATCTATCCATCTATCGTTGCCACAATGCAACGAGTAGTTGCATTTTTTTTTAATTTTTATGAAATAAAAACAAAATTATAGCCTTCCAGGAAAGCTTCTATGCCTTAACCAAATACATAATAGGTAGCAGTAGTACATTATATTACTCATTATTTAGAGAATGTGCCACTATCTTATCAGCATGTGGTGGAAGTCTTGGCCACACGATTGTCAAAGACTGTAAACAGCACTGTCCACATTTCCAGTGACACATTACTTGTTCATTGCTTACTGCAAAACCATTACCAACTCCATTTACAGAAGGAAAGGAGCCTATACCAATACTGTTCTGCAAAATAGTCTTCGGTTTCACAGTTCTAATCGTATTTTTAATTTTATGTAATCCGGTGCAATTAAATATTCTAAATGCATTGTAATGAAAGGGGTAATTTTGTTGATCTATTTAAAAACAAGTAAGATTTTAGAGAAAGACATGCCATTCTCTGCCACACTCTCTATGCTTCCAAAGTAAACAGTCTATARCCAAGTTGATTAATTTTACTCAGTATAAACATGAGCTACACAATGCCATCTCTTCCTTTATAATTATAGGCATTAGGTCATAAAAGTCATATGTAATTTTTACAGTGAACTGATTGGGGAAAAAGGGTTTTGGTTTTACTTAGAGGTTTTTTCCACACATATAAAAATACTCCAGTGTAAGTAATTCCTATTCCATGGCCCAAAAGAAATTAAATCAAAATTTATTTAGGCTTCACACACAGCATCTTTTTCAAAATACTTTGTATGTTGCTTCTCAAAGTTTCGTCATGAGGTCTTTTGTCASTCCTATTCTGTGGCTGAGCTGTACTAAAGCTTTGATGCACCTTCCTTTCAACTTCTGTGAAATCAGATTTAAAAGTGACAAAAGCACTGTAACCAGTGATCTTCTTCAGCTGAATGTGCCTTCTTTCTTCAGGCACGTTCTSATTGTCTACTGAAGGCTGCCTGTGTTGATGAACAATTATCTTTTGGTCTTTCAGCTGTGTGTGTAAATCAACAGAAGAGACAAAGGTAAGTAATGTTCTGAACACACTACAGAGAAGTTAACCTTTTTCTCATTATACATCATTCTTTACTACTTAATACATATTTATCCCTACTAAGGTATCTTACCATTCCATTAAGTTATGTATTATAAACACAAGAGAAATCTTTTTGTAGTGCTTTATAATAAACCTTTACAAGCATTTCTTGATACATTATAAATAAGTAGATAAGAGTTATTATCTCATCATTCTGTAGTATTCCTACCTGTAGCATGTCAAAAAAGTGTTGCCAAAATATGTTCATCTATCATCTACCACAGTTTGATTTTCCATCAATGGAAGGCAGACTTTCTAGAATATGTTTTCTCATTAGAAAACAATCTGGGATTTTCTTTGAGAATATTTTTCATTTTAGGATTTCCAACTTCTATGTTTTCATATTTGCTTTTTTGAATCCCTTTACTGCTGTTCAAAAAAAGAAACCASTCTCAGTGGCAATCTCCAGTCTGCAAAGGTCATTTATAATGAAGCTTACTGTATACGCCTAATTTTATATTGCATAATAAATCTTCAGCTACCCCTATATGTGACAACTCTGAAGGTTCAGTCAGAGGTTGGATGTATCAATATTTAATGTATCTCTTAATAAAAAATTAGCACAGGCCTTCGGTGAAAATGAGTGTTCTTATGGTTTATGTGGTCTGCTTCCCAGGACTATTAAAATGATTTTTGTTACAGTGTTAGCATTCAGACAGGCATAACAACAAAGTTAACTATTAGGTTAAACGTAGCAAAATAGGCACTGAAAGATGTTTGCCCTCACGTGGAAAATGTCCTCGGTCAAATACTGGTAAGCTACAAAGCAGAACAAAATTCAGTACCAAGAAGAAAGGCTTGTTTACCTAAAATAATAACTTATGGTAATATAACACAGGGGAAAAAAAAAACAAAAAACAGTCATACTTTATTCTATGTTATTGTAAAACTTACGTGGTTAGCATGTTTTAGATAAGACTGAGAAAAAAGGACAATTATATATGTAAAATGCTGTGTTTGACAAATTACTAAACTTTTATTGAATACACCAGTGTGTTTCAATTTTTTCGTAACAGATTCTAGTGCAAGGGTCTCTGACTAGTCTGGTTAGAAATAGCCACCATTCTATTTTCAAAATAAGTGGAAGTACTCAATTTTGACTGAAAATACTTCTGCTCTCATTTGTATACTYTAAAACTGATTTATAGTAATGTAAATATTCTAACTGAATCTACTATGCAGATGGTTTACAAATAAACTTTCTCCTTTTGTATTTCAATGCCAGATAATATTTTGATGTAAAGCAATGATTTGCAYTCAGCTATTTAAGACAATAAAATTTCTCATGGTTTCACTTGTGCTGCAGTGAATTTACTGCAAATTCCACCAGTCTGACAGATTCAATCTGTCCATCTGTTGAAATGACATGTCGTATTTGCAGCATCAAATATTCCAAGAATTGCCAAATATATTAGAAGTGACAAAGAATGCGAGGAGCAAGAAGTGCATTCAGATTGCAAAATGAAATTTCAGAGACAACCACCCCAACCAGTCCACACCCATGGTATGTAAATGTGTTCAGATAAATTGGTTAAATTCACAAAGTTAAAAAAATCCACAAGCTATTTTTAAGGTTTATTTTGGTCATCTGATGAACTAAGCCTCTCTTTAGCTATAAATATATTGTAAGGGTTTTGCAGTAACTTTTRTTTGCTATTGGGAATATTAATTTTGCTCTCACTTTTAGAAAATTCGTAATGTCTGTGTAGGAACTCTAACAAGTTTTCTTGGGAAGAATATTCTCTGCAGACCAGTTATAGCTACAATTGTATTTGTATTAAGTCTGTCCTCAGAAGATACTGACAGAAGGAGTGATACAGCATAACATCTAAACATTCCTTAGCTACCAACTTCAAATGGGCCATTTACCTTAAAAAGTAATTGATGCACAGTCTGAAGGGTTAAGCTTATTTTTCATAATCAAGCTGTGTGTATCTAATATACACTTGAGAGGACTAGTTTTGTGCATCCTTATTTAAGAACTGTTAGTGCTTTTCAAATTAAAATCTTCTGAAAATAAGTTCTAAGAAAATATTGCATTATAATTATGACAAACAYACTTCTGAAACTTAATCTTTAAACAATATTACATTTTGTGGGTTAAAATATACATTTCTCAACTCTTCACACTGTTCAAATTAAGTAAACTTCAATATAATTTTACGATGTAGAGAGCTTATTCTTAATGAACTTTTCTAACAAAGCCTAATTTTACAGTTTTGATTGTTTTATCTCTAATCACTTCGGATGCTAAAAGCCACAACTGAGCAAAAAAGGAATTTGTGAATGCCATGACCACTTCTAAAAAAGAATCAAGAGCCTAATAAGTGGCACATCAATTAGCAACATTTTGCAGTACCCCTTTTGAGAAAATTATATTAACTTGCTCTAAATAAGCATTCAAAAWCCTTACTAAAATCTCAAACACAAATACTGATTCTAAATTCAGTAGAAGTTCAAAGATGGTAGCAATCTATCTTGCTAAGRAGTTCCAAGGCATACATAGTTTTAAACTTAGCTGTAGCTTAAATATTAGCCTATTTAAATTTATAATGTGAAATGCAGGAAGTAATAATAAAAGGAATCCAGAATAATTATATTTTAAGAAAGCTATTTACTGATGCCTGGATATTGTCCCTGTAACTTGAACTCCAGGTCTCCAAATACGATGAAAGCAATGAAAAGAGAAAAGATGCATTCAGCCAAAAGATTCTATGATTCTAATAAAACTCATGAAACACCAGTTAAATATTTTGTGTTGTCCAGATATGATATTAACATTCTGGCTAAAAAAAAAAAAAAAAAAAAAAAAAA
>NW_026623687.1:414137-527754 GCF_030028575.1 Malurus melanocephalus | reverse complement strand
AACAAACAACTTTCCCCCAGGCAGATAGAGCAATATGTCAGACCTCTTTTCAAAAGGCAGACCCATGGAACCTTCAGACCATGCTGTCTCAAATGCAATCTCTCTCTCTCATCGCTGGCAATCACACCTCTTATCCTACCCATCTGTTAGTCCAGTTTGGAGTTTGTTTCCATTCAAATGTACAGGCTCACGACAGAGAACTTGCCCACGTACARGGTAGTTAGAAATAGGATTTCCTTCAACTGCAGATTGCCTTGAAGTGAAAAAGCACAGGCTTCAGCCAGAAAACTGTACATACGATTGTTTCTTTTCTCCCTGCTGAACCATAMTTGTCCCTACCCAGTGCYGAGGTGATCTTTAAAGTCYCTTCCAGYTCTTCTATTTCYATGCTACTGGKGGATATTACATCAGGGCMATAGGCTCAATGTTCTCCTCTGATGCGATGAGGAGCAGCCAGTTCAGGGTGCTCCATTAGGTGGCAATGGCTTCTTTCTCTGCCTCCCACACTGCTCCTCTGAGCCTCACCAGGTCCTGTGKTTAATTTGATTAGTTCTCTGACAACCCAGTCTCTACCTTTCAAAGAGAGTGGTATTCTGAGTTTTCACTATGTAGTTGCTGTTTTTCACAAAACTTACAATATTATCTTTGAGGYTTTGGTTTTAGTTTTGATTTTGAAATCCCTAGAGGGCAGTTTGGAATTGYGATCATATATGACTAAATTTTGTAGGACATGAGGAAAAAAGAATTAGTAATCTTCCTTTTCTTCTTTTACTACTTCACTTTCTTCTTTATCATCTCTCATTAACTAATTCATTTCTCCCATTGCCAATAAATCTAAGGACAGTTAATTTCTATCCAGGTAAGAAATTCCTTTCAACCCCATATTATTTACATTTATTACCATCAGCCTTTGTCCTGCTGTTGGCATTTTCCATGTCTTCTCTCATCTTCAGAAGTACATACTCACTACAAGCTGGACTTACCTTTAATCTCATTCAACAAAAATCTAGAATTGCAACCTGAATTCTTCCATGCATTTCCACCCTCGATTTTTGTGAGACTTAAAACTTGAAAATACACTGAAACTAGTCAGTGGCTACCTGTCTTTTTGGGAGAAGTATTTCATTCCATCATTCTTAATTTGTCTGCTGTTTCTGCAGAGCTAGGAAACAGGTTCTGTTTTTCTTCTTCCATTTTCCCCCAGTGAAAACAGATCATGGCTTGTAGCTACCTAGAGCTGTCTTAAAAAATGAATGTCCTGGCTGTCTCCCCTCCCAGCTCCTGGCCCACACCTACAGCCTGCTCCCTGCAGAGCCAGAGTGAGAAACACAGAATACCTTTGTGGAAACACTGTTCAGCAACAGCTAAAACCTCAGTGTGTTGTCAGCTCTATTTTGGTCACCAACAAAAAACACAGCATCACATATCGACTKCTATAAAGACAATTAACTTCAACCCAAACCCAGTACATTCCAGTAGTATTTTCATAATTTTGCAAGACAAGTCAAAACTTTTTCTTAGTAYCTTGAGTAAAGTGTTAGTTAAGATATTCATCTTACTTTCCGTTTGTTGGATGTCCRTACATTTTATCAATTAAGGTATAAGTTAGGTGTAACCCAAGTAAATTGATGAAGAATATTAGTGAAAACCCTAGAACTAGCTGTCTGGGAAAGACCCAAAATTCATGTAACTGCATGCACAGAGATAGGCCTTTTTTGCAGTATATTAATTTTCTTGTAATTATAATGAACAACATTTTTTTGTAAGATTATATTTTATCAGCACATGACACAATCTGGCAAATTATATAAGTATTTTGTATCTGATTCTTCTGAATKATTGCAAAAAAAGGAATCAAAGAAGTTTTAGAAATGTGAGCTTTGTGTCTGTATATACAACTTTTATACAGCAACATATAAAACAATAATACTCACTTWAAAAGTTGATACATCTTTTAGTACTAGTAAATAAAATACCCTGATTTGCACAGAAATATTACATTGAGAAACACATACATTATAGAAAGCTTATATTACTTCAATTAAAAAAAAAATAATGATTCTTCTCTCCCATGATTTTTCACTATTATAGAAAAGTTATGGAGAAGAAACATGCATGATGATGAAATTATGAGTAAGCTAGCACAGTATAGTAATTATTTCAGTTGTGATYATGAAAAATCAAATGACATGGACATGTCTAGGTATATATTGTCCAACTAAATAGAAAACATGATGATTTGCAGCAAGAAAAATCTGCCAGAATGCCAACTGTAGTTATTTCAGTGAAGGCTGCCAGTATTACTGAGACTGGAAGAGTGGTGACTTGGAACGGAATATCCTGTTCCATCAATTACTTCTCTAGGACAGAACATTCAAAGGATATATTTCTTGGAGTTGTTCTATTGTTCTGCTTTCCTAAGAAGGTTTCAAGATTCATTTCGAGGTAACTTTCACTATGAAGTGAAAAGTACTGCAAAGAAAAAAATGCACCACGTGAACACGCCTRTGAAGAGGTTGCACTTGTTACAGGTTTTCAATTTTTGCTTATTTATAAATTCATTACCCACATTTCTCTCCCTCCCTTTTCAAAATCTATGTTTTAAACACATCTGAATTGCTAAGAACCAAATCTATGTGCTAGTTTTTATTTTTCAGTATTTAATATAGTTTGAAAGATTAGACAGAAACACTGGGTTTTTTTAACATACTTGTATCGCAAGCTCACAGAGTGTGAATAAACAGTWGGACAAGCATTCAAAAAATGCTACTCATGTAAAATCATTATATAAGATAGCATTCAACAGCTAGTCAGTAGAAAAACTCYATCAGTGAAATGCAAATTGAAAGATCTAATTACAGTGTGAAATTTTCCTCAGCTCTTCACAAAGTAGAGGTATTTCAGTGCATCTCATCTGGTTCCTTTTTGGAGAATTCTATGAGTGTATTTGTAGCATATTTGAGGGCACACTTTCGAGGCAAACTGTTCACTTGTCCAGGAAGAAATCATACAGATCCATAAGGGCTAAGGTCCAACTATACCTGCTTTACCTCGTTTAAGAAAAATGGTTGAAAAATACATTAAATGAAAAAGAACACTGCAAAGGAAACAGGGATAGAGAAATAGAGAGCTTTAAACTGACACCTTAGGCATCTCAGAGATGAAGAAACTGATCCAAATGGAGGCTAGGAAGAAGATCATAAAGCCCTGGGTGTATTGCCAATAACTTTGGTACAGAATCAAACTGTGGGCWGAAGAGTACCTACCCTAAGTTACAGAGAAAGGTTTTCAGAAAAGGAGAAATGCAGTGACAAAAGGGCAAWATACATCTGTCTGTGGGGACAAAGTAAGATATTAGGGCAGAGAACTGAAGAAAAGATTATTAAAGACACAAATAATTTCCTTTGACACATTTTTTCTTTCTCATATTTCCTTATCTCTGAGACAAACATTTCACAGAAGACAACAGATGTAACAAGCTGTTACCCACCAAGCTGAGTTTCTTTAGTGTGCCTCTTTGAGAAATCTACAGTCCAAGAACCGCGACCCAGGCAGCAGGGCAATACAGCTCTGAGACCATTGTGAAATAAATGAATAATACGTTTGTCATTCAGTATAAATACCTATACCCACAACTGCCTGTGATGCTTTCATATCCTTCAAGGACAGTTACAGAACTCTGCTTACTTTAGCTTACATGTCCAAACTGTGCTAGAAAAGGCATTTTGCCAGCAGTTCTCCATTTATGACAGGCATGCAAATATCTAGGCAGGAATAATAATGAATCATTCACTGAAAAATATATGCTACATGTGCTACACAGATCAAAACTTCTTAGTCATTTAAGATGACTTATCGTCAGACATTCTCAGTTTCTGAAAATAATACTACGAATTGCATTTAATCTTCTCTCAGCTTAAATTATTGCAATTATTAGAGGAACTACTATTTTTTTGTGCAAAGGCAGCAATMAAAAGTCAATCAGGCTCAAGAGAGACTGCATCCATGCCAGTAAATTAAATGTGCCAGGAACTACTTTTTGTCACTGGGGTCAGTGAGCATGGATTGGACAGCATCCATGATTTGAAACAGGTGTACTGCCTATTGGAAAAGAGCCTATGCCCATGCAAATTCCTGAACCATTCCTGAGAATCAGCTAGGAAAGCAAGATAGCATAAAAATCCCTACAAGCAGCAGACCCTACTACCTTTATATATGTAAAAAAAAAGTGCAGCCGTTTAGGCTGGACCAGTAAAAAAAAAAAATCATAAAAGACGGTATGATTCCTGGCCTAATAAATCTGTAACACCACTTGAAGTTAATCATAAGTGAATGTGATAAATAGGAAGAAGAGAAAGCTGAACACTATAATTAAAATATGACAACATGACTATGCAAGCTGTAAAACTTGATTGTTGCACACTGTGCAAAGGTCTGGATTCTTGTCAGAGAGACAAGAAGARGAGGAAACAGTCATTCATCAGCTTTGTTCCACTGATGCAAAATTTAGCAATCACTGGCCGGCCAATTTATTTGAAGAGCACCATAAGGCAGACTAAGAGGAACAAGTTTAAGAAAAATATGAATCCAAAAAGTATACAGCATGCTTCAGGATCGCGATGAAAGAAAGCATAAAGACAGCCAATGAAGGGGCAGCAAAAGAAATTTCACATCACAAAAAAAAAGGAGGAATTTGAAATATGTGACATAGCAAATGACAAGTGTCAGAAATGAGAAAAACCCATGAAGGTTAATGAAAAAAATTTAATTTCATGAGACATGGGAAGAATAAAAAGTAGCATGGCTGAAATGATGGAGGAGGTAAATTGTCTTACTACTTTAGTTTGAAATGTTTGCTCMGTGAGATTATGGTAGTAAAGGAGAAAAGAGATGAGAGTCACRAGCATTTTTAGAGATTCCTCAGGTAACTGGAAAAACAGCTGAGGATGAAAACAGGATAACTTCAGGTTGTGAGTGGGCAGATAACAGTTTGTGATGCTACAAAAAATAACAAAGATGGGCGAGATCACAGAAACACAGAATCACAGAATATGAGTTTGAAGGGACCCACAAGGGTCATTAAGTCCAAGACCTGGCTTTTCACAGGACATCTCCATCTCTCCTTGTCTGAGAGCATTGTCCAACTATTTCTTGAACTCAGGCTTGGTGCTGTGACCACTTCCCAAGGGAGCTGTTCCATTGCCCAGACATCCTCTGCATGAAAAATCTTTTCCTAATTTTGAATCTAAACCTCCCCTGACACAACTTCAGGCCATTTCCTCAGGTCCTGTGACTGGTCACCACAGAGAAGTATCTATCCCTCCTCTTCCCCTAGTGAGGAAGTTGTAGACTGCAATGAGGTCTCCCCTCAGTCTCCTCTTCTCCAGGGTGAACAGWCCAAGTGATCTCAGCTGCCCCTCATACGGCTTCTCCTCAAGGCCCTTCACATCTTCATGTACCTTTTCTGGACACTCTCTAATAGTTTAATATCTTCCTTATATTGTGATGACTAAAACTGCACACAAGACCCAAGGTGAGACTGCACCAGCACAGAGGACAGTCCCCTCCTTTGTCTGGCTGGTGACGCTGTGCCTGGTGTACCCCAAGACATGCTGACGAATGAACTGCTTCAAATCAGTGAAAAAAGGGACAGAAAAATTGCATGGCAGAAAAGTGTCATTTCTGACCATTTTTGTGTATGAGGAATACATAGAGTTAAGACCTCCTAATGAAAGAGATCTAAATGGCAGATATGAGGCTTAAAATGTGAGTCAGATAATTAGAAATGGCAATGACAGTTAGGATAGAGAAAAAAGGCAAAGACCTAGGCAAATGTTAACAGGGGGAGGATAAATACAGAGAGATGGGCTGAGAGTGGAAGATCTGAGGTACAAGAAGCTAATACAAATGAACTGGTAGAGAATACAGATAAAACACWGAGACATAGGTATTAGGTGACTGGTGGAACTCCTAACCTATTTACCAATAACACAATAAATGAACTAGTAAACAAGTCAACATAGCAATTATGAAAATGATCATATAGCAGAGTAACAAGTTGCATGTGCTAATACACATGTCAATAATGAGGACAAAACAGAGACTTGGCTTGGTTGGTTAGTGATAGTCAGAGCAACTGAACACCAGATGTCGGGGTTGCCACTATAGTCTAAAAGCAGTGAAGTCAAGGACCTGGATCAATTTTCCATGATGCATTTTGTTTTCCATATATAATCAGTACATCCCAAAGGCTTATGGACCATATTKGAAGGAAGAGTAAGAACTGCGAGTCTCTTACTGTTGTAAGAGTACACAAGCCTTCAATATAGACATGGAAAACATCAGAAGATATTTCAGCAAAGTGATGGCTGAATTACAAAGGGCAGGTTTAACCATAAATCTTTWAAAAAACCACAAGTACATACTAAAATCTATGTACATACAATATTTAATTTTTTTAAGCTCGAAGAGAACTACACCAATAAAGACAGCAACCTTGTCACAGGGATTGATAAAACTATATATATACTTTCATTTACTCTACCATTAMTTGAAAAAAATGCAGAATTTACATTAACTTTGGTAATAATTATGTACCTTGAATAACTGGTATCTGTAGAGAAAGTACATTACCCCTAAAAATCGATACTTAAGAATGAGCTGAAGAAAACTGTGTTTAGGGACTAAAACATGATGGTTTCTTTTACATGGTATATTAACAAACAATCTTATTTGCAGGATGATTAATTGTTTTCTTTATGCTCAAAATGTATCTCTTTTAAAATAGAAACATTACAGAAGAATCATCAGTCTGATGTAACAGTCTCACTACTATTATATGGTAGTATTTTTAACTTAATACTTTTCTCCAAMATTTGCTGTACTACTACTAATTAACAGCTATATTTCTTCATGTTTGGTTTCTAACTGTGTGATTTTTGAAACAGTTTACAAAGGAATTTGATTTGTAACTAAACTGTAATTGACTCATTCTGCATAGTAAAAATCCCTACGCTAGACAAATTCATATTTTCCTCTGAACAAAATCTGTGAATATATTACTGAGATTATTAAAACATTTAGTAAATTGCTACCAGGTGTTGTATGGAGCTTAACTAACAATCACAGTCAATGCACAATTTTTGAAAGAAAGTATTTCTATTTATAATAAAATTATCAGATTTTTGTGGAGATTTTTCTTGCATTCCTTTAAAATATTCTTTTAAACAAATACTCTGTATTAGTTCTAAAACTATTATGACTTAAACTTGGAGATTATTAATATTTTGGACATTATAAATCAATACTTCTAATAAGCAATACAGCAGTTTCAAAGACAAATATTTTATAGGTGGTAATCAGCCAGGAGTACAGTTGAATAAATAATTTTCACTGGATTATTTTTTGAATCATTGAAGAGATACAAAATGACCATTTTCAAATAACTTCCTAGATTAAAAATCTGCTACAAAACATAAAAGTAAACTCCTTTTTAAGTAGTCTTGGTCAATAATAGAACTAATTGAAAACCTATAAATTTAGTACAGTGCAGCATGTAGTCTCTATCTTGCTCTGCCTATACATCAATAGGTCATTCTCAGTTAATTAAGTGAAGGCATAATCAGCTTAATTTATGTAGTTCAGGTCAGTTAATGATATCTTAGTACAGTACCTGAACATTTGGCCTGCCCATATAACTAGTTGGATATACCCAGTACGTTCTCTAGCTCTTCAACTTCAGCTCTTCATTTTTTATCTCAGATTTCACTTTACACAGCTTAGTCTGGACCTGCTAAGTGTACTTTCTTGAGTATGGAGCTGAAATAAAACCAGAACAAATTAACATGTTAACAAAGCAATGTGATCAGATAGTATTTTACTCAGAAAAATTGTAAAAGGTGACAGATCTAAATTAACCACTTGCATCACTTAACTATGTAATTTTTAAAGTAGTATAATAACAATGCACAAAGAAATAATAAAAAACAAAGAGGGATGAAAACCACCTTATTTTCCCCATAAATTACATAGTTTTAAARCAGTCRTGAAAAGAAAGATCTTTACAGAACATACAACATACAGYGTGGTACCTCAATAAGATGATCATCCTTTTCCTGTTGCAGAGAAAGTGTTTTCTTCAGCTGTCTCTGCAGCTCATCTTCTCCTCTGTGAAGCTGCAAGTTTACACACAAAGACAAACCACAATGTCAACCAATTGGACCTCACTTAAGGAACCAAAGAGATCGATTTGTAAAGCAAAGGATGAACAGGACCCCATTTCTGAAGTACGTTGCTCAAACTGCTCTTTCATTAAAAGATGCTCTCTCTTATTGATTTTGGCTTAAATAATGAGAAAGCTTATCCAAAAATCTTTAGCATTTGGGCTCAAGTTAAGGAAATCAATAGAGTCATTTCCCATTTGAACTGCATATGTGAGTTTTATGTACGAGAGACAAGACAAAGCCCAAATCGGATAAATCAATAATATTGTCAATAGAACATGAAGCTGACAAATGGCATTTTTAAGCAATTAAAGAGAGCTGTAAACATACAGAAGCTAATCAATTACAGTGTTCTGCTATTAACAGTTTTTAATTTATACAAACATTGTTAGGCWTCCCAGGGAATGAAGATAACAATACATGTATCTTCCTACTCTTTGGGGATTATGACATTCAAGCCTCCCAATATGTAAATGTTGCAATGGTCATGGGAAGAACAGGAAATATGTAATTAATCATTGAATTCCTATACTATTATGTCTACATATGTAGTAAGCATAGTGGACAGAGACCTTGACTCTATTTTTTCACCCAATTCAGAGTACAAGGACAAAGGAAATAYGCAAGTATCCAGTGGGACAAAGCACAGAATCATAGAAATATTGATTGTAAGGGATGTCTATAGGTCACCTGTGGAAGGCTGGCTAGCTGAGAGGGGTCGCATAGACATGTTGCAGCTTGGTGAGATGGAGGGGTACAGGTATTGCACTCAGCTAGGATAGTTGCTGAGATTGTGTGAACAATTCTTCTGAAGCARTAAGAAAGCAATGCAAGGACATCATGTTTTTRAGCCGCTGGAAACTCCCTACAAGATACTTGTCTTGGTTMGCCCTGGGAAAAAGTAGAAGTAGATAAGGGAAATTGGCAAGTGAATCATTAAAGGTGGAGTTGACGTTTAGGACATGGACCTATGAAATRTATGTATTACAGAATATGTATGAGCTAATTATGCATGCTATAAAGCTTAGAYATTGTTTGCAATAAATCGAAGTTCRCTTATAACTCATATTGAGTGGTCCAAGTCTTCYCTTCAAGTCTGAAAAAATACCAAGGATGGAGATTCCGTTACTCAACTTCATAAAGTGTTCCAGTGCTSTATGACCCTCCTGGTGAAATACCTTTCCTAATGTTGATGCCAAAGTTGAAATGTGGCTTTAGTCTTTTGATATTCCAAGTGCCTGTACTAAGRAGAGTTAGCTCCATCATTTTTGTAGCATGCCTTCAAATTGCACTGACTGCTGTTAAGGATCTCTTTAGCTTTTCTTTCACCAGGTTAAGCAATCTCGAACTGAAGACCATGTGCTTTGGCTCTCTAACCATGCCAGCTCTCTTTTGGATTCATTTCAGTTTTCCAACATCCTTCTTGAACTGTGAGATAGGCATAAAATATATGTGAAGTACACAGGAACAGTAACTTTCTTTGATATATTCTCCACATTCCTTCCAATGTAACCCAGCATGCCTTATTTGTGATGACAGCATTCCATTCATACTCAACTTGCAAGCCACTATAACCTCTCCTTTCAGCAGAGCTGCTACCAAATCAATTAGTTTCCAGACTGTACTGATGCACTTGGCTGGTTTTTTTCTGAAGTGCAGGGCTTTTGCACTTTTCCTTCTAAACTTGTTGGGTTTCTTTTGGTCCAGCYCCTCTGTTTCTCAATGTTTTTCCATCCAGTGTCACTTAACCCTCCCTTTTCAAATTGCCTCATGTGAAAATTTGCTGRGGATCCATTCTATCTCATCATCTTGAAATATTTTCATCATTGATGAAAATAACTGAATAAGAAAGGCAGCAGTATTGACTGGATGTCATCTGGAAGCTGAGCCATTAATTACTATCTTCAGAGTCCAAATGCCTGCTCATTTGTCAATCCATCTACCAACCGATTCATCCAACACATTCATCTCAGCTTATAAATAAAAATACAATTGAAAMGGATGTTAAAAGCCATGCTTAAGTTGAGTTATATTATGTGGGCCCATGTAACCAATMCTTCCAACACAGAAGGCAATCAGATTAGTCAATCTCGATGCTCATGCTGAATKTTCAGGTGCAACAAGTGCATCTTCATAACTCAGCATGCACAACTCTTTCTCATAACAAATTTTCAAAGTGCAAATACACATGCTATGCTTGAAGATAACAGACAAAAAATATTGAGTCTTATCAGCAATAAGGGCAGTATTTAAATAATTAAATAGTCTTTAAACGACTGTATATACACTAATATGAGGTTAGCATTTCCATTTTGCTACTTGAAGACAGCATTCTTTTCCTTTTCCACCTCACACAGGGCTCTTCAATTACTCCTGCGCAGCATCCAGATAAGATAAAAGAATTCCTGTTCCTGTTCATCTAAAGGAATGTACATCTAGAAATAACGGAGATGTTTAAAAGCAAAAAGCAACCAGAAAACTTTTACTTTTTGACTCAAAATCTCAMAGATTTTCCTTTAGAGGTATATAACTTTTCTTTCTTCTATTAGTAGCTGAAATAAACATCCATACTATAAATAACTCCAAGAAAATGCCATATCAACCATCTAGCAGAGGAATAACTGTTGGAGCAATCAGCAAATGTAGAACCATRTTCGCCTTCAGCAACCCAAACCAATATTGCATTCAGTGGTAGTATGACAGGAAATGAAGAAAAAGTTTCTAAACAATGCTAGTCATATTGTCTGATTTCTGGTGGATTATGCCCTGATTCTATTAGGAGGATATATTTCAGCAGTTACATAGCAAAACTAAGTTCAAGCCACTATCCATTTGGACAGCCATTGAGCAGAAATGGATAAATTTGTAAAATGAAAAGCACAGGAGATTTCCTGATGCCTGTGGACCTGTGAATAACAATATTTTCTTGACTTTGAACATATGAAAAGTAAATGCTTATTTCAGAAGTCTCAAGCTTCGGAAAGAAAACTGGAAGTCTAATTTAGCTGCTAGAGGCAAAAGGACATAAATTTAGGATATACATTAGAAGAGAGAATCTACCTGAAAACRGATGCAATAAGGGTCATCCCTCATATTATTGAATTTGTCCACCTCTTAGCACCAATATTGATGAGAAGAAAACAGCTTTTTAAGGGTACTGGAAGAATAATTTTAAGGGAGAATCATTAATAATTTAATAATAATAATAATAGTAATTTTAAATCTCACTGGATCTTAGGATCTTTACATTTAAATATATTCCTGAAGAAATATTTGAACTGYGGGATGAGAGAAAAAGCAGAAGCTACCAGTTTAGGCAGATGACTCTAAATTCTGGGAAGCTAAATATAGGAGAGAGAGAAGAGCACACAAAGCTRTGAACAGATCTGCAAAAAAACCTGYTTCTGCTTTTGCTAGTATAGAAGACACTGTTCTCATCTATCCTGTGCCAGAGATGAACCTTTTAATTGTAGTTGTTGGCCAAGAGGTCAGCTGAGGAACTGCATTTGGTAGAMTGGAACTTTGCAACAAAGAAGCTCTAATGATTCCATTCTCTTCAACAAACTCAATGATTTGTAAAGACATTTATCTTGACATTGAATATTCAACTTCACACCTAGATGCCTGGAAAGAACCTTGGCCTTCTGCAGAGGTGTAAGTGAGTAGAGTATTACGCTGTTAATCTTCTTATTCACCACTTGTTTGGATAAGCATCAAGAGACACCTTTGTAAATCAGTGTGGGTAGTTATTGTTAATGTATTTTTTAAAATTAACAGCATTAAAAGAAGGCTAAAGTGAAAGACCTCAAATTTATTCCTGCTGAAAAAAAAAATGAATATGTGAAAAAACATATTTTGAAAAGCAAGAGTTATAGAACAGTTTTCAATATTTCATGGGTTTTAGTTTTGGGTTTTTTCCCCTGTATTCTTTTACCTTTCACTTTTCACTTTTCTCTCTCTATTCTCATTTTTTTCTTAATCTTTATTAATTTTTAGTCTCAATAGATAGAATCTGAATTAGTTTTAACATCTTGACCATGATACTGGAAGACACAAAGTTTTAGTTGTCTTCTATTCAAAATGGTTTGCTGAATTGCTTCTCCTCTTATACCAAAATCTGGTCACTGAAGAAGACCCTTGTCAGGTGTATAGATCTAAATTTTCCAAAGTTTTAGAAAAATAGGAATCATCAGTGGCCTCCACCACTAACAAAATAAAGTACATAACRCATTCTCCTTTCTTCTAAAAAAAAAGCTTTCTACATGACATCCTGAACATACCTTCAATGGGTAATACAAAAATTAAAGCAGTTTTCTAAACATTAGTGATGGAATGGAAACTTAGCACCGACAACTGCATCTAGAACAGAAAAGAAAATTGCAAGTGAAAAAAGAATTTCAGCTGCTCCTGAATTTTCTTGCCTGAAGAGCAAAGCAGATCCGCTGCCATCCAGTAAATGAAAAGACGATGGTCATACCTGAGGATGAAAACACTTTATCAGCTAAATTTCAAAGTAGCTCTGTCTTCACAGATATTTATCTAGCCTAAAATTTGCTTAAGATGACTGCACTTCTTGCTGGTCTCTGCAAGTCGGAAAAGCGTACAATCAACAAGGAAATAGTGTAGCCGGGGTTATGGCAAAGTACTGAAGKCATTTGATCTTCTTGGACATGACACTGAACAAAACTGGTGACAAAACTAAGCCCTAAAGAGAAGCACAGAAATTACTTCTGTTTGTTCTTTATTAGATACTGGGATTCCCCTAAAAAAAACAAACCTTTCTTTTCCCCATTAAAATTTAAAAATGCAATTTGCCAGAACACAAAAGCCCATGTATSACACTGGTGGATTTTTTTTTCTGTTTTTGTAACACCTATAAAATATAAAAAAACTTAAAGGTGATCAGCCATCCATGCAAATCCCACTGCATGCATGACAAAACCAAATTCAAAGACTGACTGAAAATTTATGAAGCATCTGTGATTGTATCCTTTGTCAATACACTTTCATAAAGGAGAAAACGGCCAACATCAGACAATGGTGAGTAAAATTACTAATGTAAAGAATTATTGGTGTTTTTAAGACTCATGACTGTTATCTGTTTCCAGTTTCTCAGGGAGGCTGATTACTTGATTCAATGAATGTCTTCTTTCAATCTGTCTTCACTTCATTACTAGCTATTTTCTACTATCTCAAAACAAACTGAGAGTAAAACTCTAATCCCTGACTGGTGTAGTTTACTTCAGTTAACACAGTTAAGTTCTTCCTTGAATCTCTCTCAGGACAGAAAATGAAAGAAAAATGAGTTTAGAGAAAACAGAACAAAATGAGGAGTGTACAAAATCATGTGGCTACAATTTCATTGCAAATCCAGCCAATTCCAGGAGAAAACAATTGTTCTCTTAATGCAGAGAAGGAGAATTCACTTCTGTCACAGAGCCTGGTTTTCTTGAACATGTAATTAATCTTTCTTCCTTATCAATAAACTCCTGACAAGATTTCCCTAGATGAGAAGGCTCTTGTGCAACAGTATCCATTAATTCCTCGAAAGCACTCAAATAAAATTAGAAGTTTATACTCCATAATTTTAAAATTTAGTGCACAGTATATCACTTCTTAGTCCTCCCATTAAGATTTTTATAATGGTAGAATTTCACAGAAGTTTGCATCRCTATGGAATTTTTTATTCCTGTATTAGCATTTGAAAGACTAAGTATGATTATTCTTGTTAGAAAATTCTTGAAG
The DNA here is from genome assembly GCF_030028575.1 of Malurus melanocephalus. Taxonomy (NCBI): domain Eukaryota; kingdom Metazoa; phylum Chordata; class Aves; order Passeriformes; family Maluridae; genus Malurus; species Malurus melanocephalus. The sequence continues at coordinate 513,787 of NW_026623687.1, read as the reverse complement.
ACAGATTGACAGGAATTCCTGCTCCATTTGAAATTTCCCAAAGTCTCARATAAATCCTGAGTTTATTTTTTTATTCTTATCTGAGAAATCAATGAAAGACTTTTTCTGATTTCYTTAGGTTTTTTGGTCGCCATGTTTAAAACAGAAAAATGTGTTAGATTGTGTAGTTCACAATATGAGTTAATTGTCTCAGAAAAGCTGCATTTTCCAAAACACCTTGCCAGTTTAAGCCTGATGCTATAATGTTAGCAAAGGGAGAACTCCAGGGATTGGGAGTTGAATGTTTATATGCTGCTGTTAAATGAAGCAGTTGTGCTTGAGAAGCCTCTGCCTGAATGCAATTCATTTTACAATATCATCTGGGGACAAAGTATAGTTTAAGATGCAAACTGAAATGGCATCTTCTGGTAATGCAGAAATATCCCTCAGCTGACTTAAGAAAGAAATGAAGCTGAAAACTAGAGCAGTATAAAACAATTGATCATTTTGGTTTTGGTGGTAGTAGTCTTACAAATGTTTCTGAGGCTGAAAGTCATTCTGTGTATGCCAATGCAGCAACAGCATCGCTGTGGGTAATCATACCTGAGCTGCTTAAGGACACAGCCAACAAGGCAATTCAAGTGAACTTTTTCTAAGAAAGGAGCATGGATTCAAAAGACAAGTGGTAAATCCAAGTGTGCTTTCCAAAATCTGTAGATTCTTGAATGTACATATGTGCATGTTGAAACAACTATCAAAGAAAAAGAAAACAGCTGCAGTATACGAAGTATATCCCAGATTAACCTCTACTGTTCATCAATACATTTTCATCTTCTGAATGTTACTGCTAATACAGGAATAAAAAAAAATAATAAATAAATAAAGTGAATTCCAAAATACAGAGAAGCTCAACTATTTGCGATGATACAGGACCTCATTTACAAATTTTCATGGTTTCAATATTTGCAGCTGGACCTGTCCACAGAATGAATCCTGATTTGCTATTCTTTAATGCTAAACTCAATAAAACTCAAAAAACTCTGTTTATAAGCCAGGAAAATAAGTGAAATTGATCAATAACAATAAATTATCAATATCAATATTAATATCATTGAACTTTCCCATTTTGTGATTCTATGATAAAAAAGCAGAAGTCAAAAGAGTAAGACACAAAAATGAGGAATTCTCCACTTTTGTATAAAAGTAAAAATGATGGGGTTTTTTTTTTTTTTAACAGGCAAGTTAAAAAGCATGGAAAAATACCACAACGAAATGGAATTAATAAAAAAAATAAATAAATAAAACCTTTAGAAGTTCAGTTCTACTACACTCAGGAATTTCGATCTTTGCTTCTGATGAACTTTTCACTGACTGTTTTTCTTCTCTTTATGAACTCATACAAGGAGAGCTGTGAATGCCTATATAAAGGTGAGCACTAAGGGCAACCAAAGCATTTCGTGTAGAAATAATGTGATGAAAAGCAAGGTCACTTGGGTTGCAAAGTAAGTACTAATAAAAACAAGAGGTGGAAGACAAGGCTAGAAAAAGAACTAGAATTCACACACTTAAAGACAGGTATATAAGCACAGAGATTCAGACGGAATTTAGAAGGTAAAGGATACACCTAAGGAAAACTGACATGGCAAGAGGGTGTGGAAAAGTTGGACAAAGAAGGGATAAAAAATAGATAGAAAGTGACAGTAGAAAAGGTACTTGAGTGGGGATATAATATACTGCAGCCATTCATGGGTCCACGCAAAGCTCCTTTTTCTTTAGGTTTGCTTCCTTTTTCCTTCAAAACTCACGTCTTCTTTATATTCACATTGGTCAAATAAATGGTTATTTTATAGTCTACTTATTGTTCTAAACTTACGGTTTCAAACTCCTTCTATCTGAGGAATAAGATTTCTTCTTATTTTGCTTCTCCAAATTATCCTTTTTTTCTTTCTTTCTTTTTTTTTTTTTTTTTAAGAGAGAAACTTTGTCTTAACAAAGTAAATTGCCAGAACTCTCTAAATGGAACGAGGCACTTGTATATAGCTTTTTCTTTACTTGATTCAGGTCCTGCAGCCAGAAACTTAATCAGAGTAACTCTTTGCATAATATTACTATTATAATGTCATATCACTGAGAGTTGGAAAGATACAGGCTTCTTCATCTATCTACTCAATCTGTGCYAGCAAAACAATATATTCCTACTCTATGCACAGAAACCTCTTTAGAAATGCAAAATCTACATTTAAATAGACTTGAGTTTATATTTAGATTTAAATACTTTTATAGAATTTTTTCTTCTAAACTTAAGCAATCTTCCTCCCCMAAAACACACAACTAGTTCATGTATTTCAATAATTTTTTGCACAGGTTATTCTTATTTTAGTTATAGTCAATCTTTTTCTATTAAAAATATTTCAAAGGCTTAACCTTTTAGGCATTTTTAATCTCTTAGGCATTTTAAACCGCATCAAGTTAATACTTCACATATAGGTCATCAATCTATATGAATATACTATTAATTAATTAATATCTAAWATAAGTGTTTGTTTATCCAGAGCCAAAAATTAAAAAGTGCAATTTGATTATTTTCATTATAGCCTTAGGACTTACAAATCCTATTTATAAAATTACTTTTTGCAGAATTGAATGTCCATGTCTCTCAGTATTTAAAGAAACAATTCTTTCAAAGACCTGGTTAGCTGCACCACTTAAATATGAGCTTGGTAGCAGTGTTGGTGTCACAGAGATTATATGCTTGGACTTCAAGGAGGTCACTGAGACGGCTGTAGAGCTCACTGTACAATAGCCTTCACTTGCTAATCCATAATGCAGCACTGTCAAATTATGATCGTGCACCTGCAGTTTTCCAGGGAAAAGAATTCAAAATGAGAAACTCCATCTGGACCATTCTTGTTGGGTTTTGGGTTTTTTTTATAAAGTATCTTGCTCATAATGAAAATGACAACAACATTCACAATTAAAGACCCTTATGGTAAGTATCAGACACTGCTATAGAATGCAACATCTCTCCACTAAATATACCTTATAAAGTGCATACTCATTTATTCAAAAATACTTATTCAGTAGTCTTTGCCAAAACCTGGGAAGCTGTATGAAACATTATTGTTATATGAACTAGAAAAAGCCTCCTATCRCAGAAAAACCTATAAATCACAAAAAGACAAAAGGATTATAAGACAGAAAATGCCTTTAGAAAATTAACASTTCCCAAAAGTTTTACTTAATAGCTTATGAAAATGTTTAGAATATTCAAGGATATTACTATATTCAAGTTCCATCTTCCCCTAATGCTGATTTACTTTCAATGGCATCTTATTTTAAATATATTACTATTAAATAGATGTAACCATCTTTTTCCTGCATTCAACGCTGCATATAGCTCCAGAGGCTCAGGAGATCTGCTATATCTGTAGCAGTTGCAATAGGTTACACAAGGTCCTTGGTGTAAAATAATTCTTCTTTCCCTTCCCTTTCTCTCTCCACATGTCTATGAATTCTACTTATACAGCTGCAAGGAGAATAAATAAGAATTTATGTTTGGTTTAAAATTCTGATTTTGTAAACTTATCCTTTTACATTTATTCCTTACTTTGATTTGTTCCTATAGTCTGTCCTGCTGAACAAGGATTACTGCCTGTTCCTATGTTTTGTTTTGTTGTTTTTTTTTTTTTTTTTCACCAGCACATAAAGTTTGTATGCACTTAAGAATTAAATGCAATCATATTACCAAAAAGATTCCACCCCCTTCCTTTTTCTTCCCCCATGTTTATACACTGAGCGTGATGATGTTGTATTATTTGGTGTGGAGTATCCCTTTGGTCAGTTGGGGTCATCTGTCCTGGCTGTGCCCCCTCCAGCTCCTTGTGCAGCCCCAGACTGWTCACTGGTGGGGTGGGGTGAGAAGCACAAATGGCCTTGGCACTGGGCAAGAACTGCTSAACAATAATGAAACATCTCTGCATTATCAACACTGTTTCCAGCCAACCCAAAACACAGGCCCACACTAGCTACTACAAAGAAAACTAATTGTATCCCAGCCAAAACCATAATGAAAGTTTTAACTGAACAAAACAAATCCACAGAAAGCCATTTTTTCAGATTAAAAAATCAGATTCTACAACATTGACAGTCAAATTGTGAAGTAAATGATAAGAAATACTAAAAACTAAACTAAAGCTTAGTTATTTATTTCATACTTTTGAAAGGGGGGTCAAATCCTAGAAATTGTAAAAATGGAAGGTAAGTTACAAAAACAGCAGTCCTTCCAGAAAACTATGGCCAGAATTCCTTTATGGAACAGGAGATAATTGCATATTTTAATAGCCTCACAAATATTTAATGGCTAAGAAATTCTTTTATAAAAACAGATACAATTCTGATTATTATCAGTTGCATTTTGGTTTGCTTTCAAATGCAAAAAAAAAGAAATCTATAGGTAATAAACTATTCTGCATCACACCACTGTCAATAATTTTTAGTGCAAAGTGAACGTTCCTTCCAATAGACAAAACTTCACCTTCATATATTCTTCTAAATGATTCAGTGGCAAGAAAAAAACCAAAAAAACAACTCACTTGAATGTTATCTACTTAGTATCACAACCTTTTCAGCTTAATATAGATACCTAACTGATTATTTAGAATGTTGTTGTATAAAGAGGAAAACAAGAGTGTTCACCGACTTTGATGTTCTTTCATCATTATAGTTCATGTGACCTTTAATATCATTGTGTAAAGTATCACTTTAAAGTGAAGGAGAGTGGAATCAAAAGGCAGAATCTCTCTAACAAGGTAWAGTAAAATATGTTAATTTAATATATATAAATACATTTTGCCATACTCAATTCTTCAGTTGGAAGTCTGACATCTGATTCAAATTCACCATGAGGTCAAATWGCACTTTACTGGCTGTGATACAGTTGGCAGTCTAACTGGCTCTCCCCTATAAAGTAAGAGAATTTTGTGTTAAGTGTCCTGCAAGTGAATGGAAGAGTTTTCACCAGTGAGCACACATCCCAGAGTTTTCAATATTTGCTCCCATAACATTCGAGGGGAGCTGGAAAATGTACTTTGGGATGATTTGCTGTTTCTCTCTGCACAGCAACAAGAGTTTCTTTAATTTCTGCCACTAAAGAGCTCAGAAGAGGCCCTAGCAGCCTGCCACAATCAGCTGAATAGAAGCTCTCTGACATAATGCTCAGCTGGGACAACCATTCACAGCAGCATACTCAACTTCAGATAAACCTGCTACCTTAAAGTAGTTATTTAGCTACTTTTCATAAATATCAGAAGATAAAAAGTCTTGTATTTCCTGCCAAGAGGCTTGCTGGATCTCGYGATGAAGGGTGGAAGCAGGTTAGGTTCAAGAATTTTGCCTTGTGTCTTACTGTGCTGTGTCTTACCAAGATGTCCACAGGTTTGCCATGATTTGGCTCACTAATTCAATTAGGAGSCCTCAAACAAATGGTTTCAGCTCTGCTTTAATCTCCTTAGCATGAGAMAGATCTTGACTTGAATCTTTTTCTACACATATATTCATTTCTGTGTTTGGTTGTTCTGGTAAGATCAACAAATGTATGTCTTGAGGAAGTCTGCACCTACTAATTATTATAAGGAAAAAAAAAGAAGAAAAAAATTCCAATGAACCATGATATTCTAGAATTAAAAGYAGGCAATAATAAGTTTCCTGTTTTTTTAGGCTTTTTTAAATTGTTCAATTTTTCTTTTTCATTTTTTTTTTAAATGGGAAAGCAGATGAAAGGTCAGGTGATATATACTGATCCCTATTATAGATACTTCATAATCATACTACCTCAGGTAATTATTAAAATAACAACTCTAAACTTTTCTCAGGTTAGTACACACATAAAATACAAATTAAGATTGAAACCATTTTGAAATTTTGCCAAATTACCAYGCAATATCTTGAACTGAAAAAACATGTATTATGACATTTTTTTTAACCAATAGTTGTGTTTATTATATTAAAAGCTGCAGTTTAAAAAAAATCTCCCTCTTACATTCTCCATATTTTGAAAGGTACTTTTTCTGCAGATTCAACAATCGCAGCCTGTATCAAATTAATATTGTTTATATGCTGTATGTGAGAGTTCAAGCACCGCTTTAAATGCATAGAGTTCTCCACAAAAACAAGATTAGCAGTTTCAGCACTGCAATGTAACAGTATTATGAAATTATTATAGAAATCAATAACACTTTCATTTCCAGAACTAATCTGATGGTAAGATCTTGTTTATAAAGATATTAAACAAATGCATTATTCACATTTTGTAATGATTTTCAAGAAAATGGACATTTTTTTAATTATTGCTTGGAAGTGGTAAAATAAATGAGTGTAATTTTTATTAACAGGAGTTTATTTACATAAAACAAATGCTCATTGAATTATTGAGTATGATAATATCTACATGCCTAGTCTTGTTTGTCATATTTTGTGCCTTTTGGTGACATCAGAATTATAACAACCTGATTTATGCACTAAATTTAATGCATAATATGACAACATACCGATAGGTATGCCTTATAATGTATAATTTAAACATGATTGCTATATATTTCACCCATATTTTCTTGGCTTTACCAAGAATCTCATGCATCTAGAATTGTCGATTGTAATGCAGGTTGCCAGATATGAATGTCTGTTTGAATTAATGAACATTTTTATAAAAATACTCTGACTATGAATGTTTTAAAAACCTTGTCATAATATTCACCAAACTTACACATGACAGCTAGCATGTGTTACTGCATTTTCATCTTAAATATTTGATGACTGCCTCTTTAAATCCAAGATTCATAACCCAAAGGGTTTCATTTTCTTACAGCATAYGTAATTCAAGAGACATTTATTAGTATAGTTCTCATTTTATGCATCAACAAAATATTTTTCAGAGAACCATTAGATGAAKTCCCTGCTTTTCAGACTTTTTTCCTGAGCATTTTAATTATAATTGTATATTTTCTTTGACAATATTTGCACACAGACTATTTGCAATCCTCCCTGCTTTCCTATCTCCAGCCCCATCAGAACTGAAAGRAGAATTCTGCAATATAGAATATTGCAGAGTCAGAAAATATGAAAGGCATCAACTAGCATCTCACACAGACTAAATTAAATATCTGAAAACCCTTGGTAAGCTTTTTTTAACCCCTGAACATACCCAAAGAAGCATTACTGCATACAATTCCAGTTCATAAAAATTTGCTAAACACAGATCTTCATCTAATGCTGCTAAACTGCTATCACCAAAGCATAAAAYAAAGATTTCTTTATTTCTTATTGTTCACATGTAAAACATTCAGCAATGAAAAAACACCAAATATTAGAATGTTTGTAATTATTTAAGAAGCTGATCAACAAACCACTGTTGGTGCAATATATTACTATGTTAGCACTGAAGGTTGTCCACCGCCAGGTCACTCTCACTTGACCTTGTACGCACRGAAAGGTAGCTCACCATGGTAACCTTGGTCTTGTGGCTTTCCATACAGTAAATCATTTCAGCCCTCTTCATGTAATTCTTTTATTGGCTGTGCAATTGAAATGTCATGCTTCACGAACAGAGACGCTGGTAATTTCTTATGGGTGATTAAACTACCTCTGTAATCTACGAGCATGGATGGAACTGTATGCAACAGACTTAAGCATACACTCAATTTTTAAATTCCTTGTATTTTTCAGATGCTTACAAGGAAGTTTGCTGTAAGAATTAAAAACAATTCTTTTTCATAAATASATTCTAAACAAGCACTAAACAGCGTCTCTTTTACATTACCTTCAGGAGAAAAAGGAAAACAGCAGCCTAGAGAAAAAATATTTAACATTGTTTTTAAAATTATACTTAATTTTTAACYGTACTGACAAATTTCAAAAGTCAAGCTAGTTTATAAAGGCCAAATTAAGCCCAAAGCAGGAGCTGACATTCTTATTTTAATTATWTTAATATATAAAGGTGACATACTGTACAAAATAATCAGAAAATAAATAGGAGGTGCGCAGACTACTTTAGCTCTTATTTCATTTTAGTATTTACATTCTTTAGAATCTTGACATAGAATTGAACAAATAAGCCTCATATTTTCTTTGGAGAGCTACTAAAATTAAAACTTAACAGCAGAAAACAAATAGTGTTTAAAATATTTTTTWAATTATCTTTTTAAAAGATACACTCAGAGAAACAACATGTCCTCTAAGTTTTCTTTTATAAAATGGCACTCTTCTTTATATGACTGTAATATAAAACACTTGCTGTAGCTACTTGCTGTAGCTCTATTTGCATGAAGTTCATACTATTTTTTTGCCTTTTTATTTGCATCTGTCAGGCAAGTCAGAATGACAGGCACACAAAATTATGTGTATGCAGTACATAAATGGATACATCTTTCAAAAATGTGGGCAAAAATACTTTGAGGCCACCATTTATGCATTCTTTTTTAAAAAAACCCATATAAACCAAAGAAGCAAACTAACAAAATAAAAGCCAACAAAATATAATATGCCTTTTACAGAGAAAAAAATCTTATGGTTTTCATAACTTCAATTAACCAAAAATTAGGATAATCCTGACTTTTCTTTTATTTTCTCATTTCTGCAGATAGTGAAAAATAGCAGCAATCAGTGATTAATTAAAARTTAAAGTAAATAACTGACAAGTGAAAATGCAGTGACAAATTGAGAAACCATTTGACTGCTATATTCTGGAATAAATCTAATAACAACCTCTAATTGGTGGATAAGAAAGGGATGTGGAATGAACTTATTAAAGAAAGAGCAAAAGGATCTAAGATGCTAGAAAACTCTTGTAGCTAGTGTTTTTATGAGACCACAGAAACCAGTTTATTCTGAACTCAAGAATCCCTATCAGCTATTGGGGGATTTATTTGTAAAGGTATACAAGGTCTAATATAGTAGACTGATACCCCCAAATGATTAATTCATCTAGAATAATGTCCTAGGGATGATAATGGCAGCTGCTTTTCAGAAACCTGAAAATAGTTCCAGTTTCAATCGCGAATCTCCTATCTTTACTACTTTCTACCCAATATTTAACGTCTTGCTTATGGCAAAGTTAATCAGTTCAGAGAGACAGTTGAAYGTAGACTYAAGGAAAGAGTTTCATCTAGGCAGWAACATTATTGTAAGYAAYGGGACACCTCAGAAAATGTAAAACAGCATTTAAAAATATACAAAGTGCTTCTAATACCTGTTTGCCCTTTGGTAGAAAGGGTAGTAGAAAATCAAGGTTCTGATTTCCCTTCTCAAGTATAATAATGGAATAAATCTGATATTTCATCATTTCATACAGTGATGGTATATCGTACAAAATCTGAGCATTGGCACAAGTCTTGTTTCATTTTAGAAAAAAAAGCTCAGATAAACTTATTTTTGAGGTGGGTAGAGAAAAAATACCCTCTCAAATGAACAGAGGAAAAGGGGCACTTCCTGTTTAAGTTGGGGAGTGGGGGGGAGGGGGAAGAGAATGGATTCCATTTGGAGTAATTTTATCTTATTTCTCTTCTGCACCATTGTGGAACAACGATTGAATTTCCTGAAAAAAGTCCCAGTGTTAACTACAAATCTTGAGTATGAAACTGCAAGCTACATCAAGATTGGCACAGTGAGAAATCACAAAGAAGGAGTCTGCAATCCCTCATTCTTCTGTTGGTCACTTTCTTTATTTTTCTTTGACTATCCAGTAAGTCAAGCTACATTTTTCACATCTCTTAAATATAAAAAAAAAGGATATCTATTATAAGTTTTTCTTCTAGGTACCTTTTGTAAAACTGTATATTTTCTCATTGATCTCACACATTTTCCACAGAATTAAAAAAAAACTCTTAAAACCGTGATAATATGGCAATAACTGAAATGGCATGGTGTTAATTTAAACAGCAAAAAAAAAAGGAAAATGTTTATTTATAGCCATAATTATCAAAGTGAAAAACTAAAGGAAAGACTTGTATATCACAACTAGCATGACCCTAAATGAGAAGTCAACCTTCCTGGTAGGAAATATGCAAATCAAATATTTTAGATATAAAATGTTGGGGGGGAAAATGGTAAAGATTCTACATGGAGTAGAACTATAGACATCAGGGATGTAGGTGCTTGCTAGGTTAAAGAATTTTTTTGCTTTAATAGAAACAAAAAAAAAAATCTAAATTTCAACTATGACTGAAAAAACAGGCTAGATTTGACTTTTTCCCCCCGTTTTTACAGGTGTTTCTTTACTACATCTAAGCCCTACTGACCATACAACTTGGATCTTGCTCTGACAAAGAACTGTGTCTGAGTTAACATTAAGTAGGAATCTCCTGTCCATTTTACTGGTACATTAACTGACAAATCTAATCTATTGTCCTGTAAGAAACACCTTCACTACCCCACACTGACAGACTCCAGATACCCAAATAAACTGCTATCTAACACTTTGACTTAGAGCCAGGTGACAACTGCYATCACAAATTGCATTTTCCTTCTTAAGAGAATTATTATTTCTTCCACATCATAGCAAGCAAACACAAACAGGCAGGAAATTTTCAAGATTACACTTTCAGGGCCAACTTCTCTAAGGTCATAGTCTCTTGATCCTTAACAAAAGGCCTGGTTTTCCCCTGTGGAAATGCTGCCTAATGTCAGGTAGTTCGAACTGACTTTCCAGGGAAGCATGATTTCTGYACAAATGTGGCAGGGTAGACCAATTAACTGGGAAACAGTAGGGATCTAACGAGAAGAAGTTGTTAGTTAACCTCGAAGCTCCAAGGACAGCTGGGCAATTGYATCCACCATTGCTTGTTCACAACAGAAGTAAGACAAATCCAGGAGGACTCACACTTTTTCCACTCGTTACCTGTCACTCTTTTTTAAGCATTCTAGTATTTGTATACAGTTTACAAGCAACTTGTAGTGATGCAGTAAGCTTAAAAGCTAACTAGCATTTTTTTTTTGCACTTGTGTACTGCATTGGGTCAACTGAAACAAATTTGAATTTTGGCAGAATTTTTCTCCTGTGTCATCTCGTAATTTACCAATTCTGATAATAAACTTTGGAATTTATGTAAGAAAAAGAGACTTAGAAAATGTATTTGCCAATGTAGTATTTTCCAGGTACATTATTAGCTCTTCTTGTTCCTTGGGCTATTTAGTTTGGTCCTTCCATCTCAGCACAAGATTATTCCTTTCCCAGCAACCCCTCTGTGTATTTGCCTGTTTCCACTTTGAGGGTTTAGGGGACAGCTAAAGAGAATAGCTATGTTTCAGTGAGATTATCCATTTTTCTTGGACTACTYTCCTGTACTTAAACCTTGACACATAATTTAATCTCCCTTCAAACAATTATATCAATTCATTCCTTCATATTTTTMTGGAACTCCCTTTACCAACCCTTTACCACTGTTTATTTGTACATGAATATGCTGGCACYTGARAGACAGAATACAAAGCATGTAACTRAGAAAACATTTGGGAAAAGGTTAAAATGTCATTTATGCTAACACTGTGCCATGTATGTACAGAAATAAGTCAGGGAACATTTTTAGAGGAGGAAACAATATTATTTTACTTAACACTGAAAGGCACTTGAAAACTATAAAAAAAGACAGAGAAATTCTGAGCATGAAATCATATTAATATATTTCCACTATTACTGAGATTCCTTCTCCTTATGTTTGATAACTGAATTCAAAGTTTCTGGTATTTCTCCACTTCAGACTACTTAACATTAGTTAAGGTATGAGGTTATGAGTTCCTTTTTCCTTAAGAAACACATTCTGTTCATATTTATATTACTTCTCTTTTTCTGCAGCTTCTCCTAGACATACCAATTTGTGAGGCACTTCTTAGATACAGATCCTATCATAGGGATCTAAGTTTCCTGAAAAAAAACTGAGTTTGAAATTCTCCTACCTTAGAAAATATAAGTAGTGTTGCAGTTAGTAGAGTCCCAGAAATCACAATAGCTGAGGTCTCAGTCAACTCAGTCTTCAGTTTGAGAATGATCTATTATGCACTGTTAAGTGTCAATGATCCAGACTGCTCTCATTGTGAATTGAAGGGTTAAAGAATGCAACATTTGGACTGCAGGCTGTTGTATCTTCAAGGGATGTCCTCCTGCAATTACTTGYTTTATAGAACACTTGATAATTGGAGAATTAGTTGGCACTGCCAACCAACACAAAGGTCTGAGGGGAAAAGTTAGCACTGTGAGATTGGATGSTATGGTAATGAGCCGGCACCCTGGAGTTCTCCTCTTAGAGAYGCTGCTAGGACCTATGGGAACCTTTCTCTGTAAGGGTTTATTGAGAATTGGCACCTCTTCTTCATARCCAGAGCTATGAAAGATGATTGCAGAGAACCAATCACGCCTGCCAGTCCAGCCATTGTATACACCTGATGTTCTGGAAACGAAGTTGAACAGGTGTCTGGTAATAGACTCACAACTCAAAGGGCCTTCAGGTGTCATCTCAYATGGAGACCTCCTGCTGTTCGACACCATGACTAACATAAAAGTATTTGCCTTCCCAATATGTTTTCTTTGTTGTAAGAGGGATTCCTGCAGTGCTCATAAGGAGAATGGTAAAGATAACGGACATGCAAGGTATTTCACTTTTTCTACCCATTTTGTACAGCGGTGAATATGTGTTTCCCAATGTCTTTTCTTCCTGCTCTTGAATGTAAGGCATGCAGCTTTRAAAATGGAGAAAATGAAAACTCTTTTGAGATTATCTCATCTACTAACAGAACATGCTATCAATTCTTAGAAAGAAAAGAAAAGCATATATGCATCTCATTAACAACTTTTTTGGCTTTGGCAGAGGGAGATATATCATTATCTGTTTTCTACACTATATAATAACTTACTAGTTTTTAAATGTCAAGATCAAAATGAAATTCAACTGCAGACTATTTGACTTATTTTTACTTCTTTCCCATCACTAATAAAAATAAATAATTCAGTTCTTTTAAAGAACAGGAAAATAACTACAACAGAATGCTAAGACAAGATCCCTTGAAAGATTCTGTCTTTAATTAATTACCGTTATATAAAAAGCATGCTGTAAATATGTAAAGTGAAGTTTCCCATGTCACGTGTAAAATAATAACACAAAAATAGAGGGAAGTTGCTGACATTATCAGTTCCTAAAATAAAATCTTCCAAAAATGTTTCATCCAAATCCAACATGTTAAGAAACACTAGTTACTTCACTGTAAAGAGGAAGAACTTCCTTTCTTGATCTACTGAAAATGAGTATTAAGTCCTGTCTAGAGAGTGTCAGGCTCTCAAGTGAAGTAGAACTACCACACATCGTTATCAAAAATCAATGTTGATTCACATTCCGATCCTTTGATCTAAACATATCTTGAGATTAATTTAAATAGCAAAGGCAAAAAGGCTTATCTACAACTTAAGGTTAATTCTATAATTTAATCATTTGCATATTTAATCTTGCTTGTTATTAACTCTGAGCACTGTTTATTCAATTTGCTCYTCTGTCTGCTTGGCCTTGGAGAGAAAAGTAAAAGTGTAAAAAACGACATACAAAGAAAAACAAAACCAACAATGAATCATAAAATTTGCCAAATCCCATGCTATCAAATGCCTCTTCTATCAAAAAAAAAAAAAAAAAAATCCTAACACCCTTTAATCTTCATTATCATTATTCTTCTTTACAATTATAGTACGAGATGTAAGAAGCACATATTAAATACTTTGACCACTTCTACTCTATGCATCAACGGAGTATTTAAATTTAATGTGTCCCTTTGAATGACAACTTGCTTCTCCTTGGTACTCACTTACTTCCTCTGAAATTAAACAATTAATAAGCCAGAAGCTATATGAGCTATAAATTATTCATCCAAATGAACATTAATCAATTATAAAGAGATATAGGAATAAAAAGAAGAAAAAAAAGACAGCTATATCCTTTTAATATTAAATGTAGTCTAGCAAAAATGTCTTTAAACAGATGTAATTTGTATAACAGCAAYGCAAGAAAAGCTATATTATGGCTATTTGTGTTAAAATATATTTATATGTGAAACAGAATAACAAATCCATGACCATTAACCAATAACCAAACAAGGAATTTATTAAAATTGGTGCTCTGTGTGAATAGAAAAGAGTAGCGAAACTCCCCTAAATTATTAGTTTATCAATATTTAAGAATATCATTTTTTATATGCATGCAGACATTAAAATAAAGTCTTAAACTTTCCTGAGTCCTTTAGAAAATATTCAGTGTTCAAACAAAGACATCAAATAATTTGTGACACTTTTCAGGGAAAAGCAAGACAATGGGCAGAGTCAAATTTTGGCTCCGCTATGATGTGCAAAGAGGTATGTGAGAAGCACAGAACTATTCTTATTTCTTGATTTGAGTTAGATTTATTCCAGATGTGGGCATTTTTGGCCAGAAGGAGACCAGAGCTCTTCTTTTCCAAAAKATGTTCTTTGTGAATAATGTGTGCAGTCATTTATAGGAGCTTTGGAAAAGATGCATATCATTTTTTTTTCTGGAACTGAAGTATCAGAGTGATACCACAACACAGCAGATGTAACAATAAGGCCAAAACAGGCAGGCAGAGATACCCTCAATCTAGCAGTGAAAGAATATCTATAACCTTATTATGGATCCAGATGCATCATCATTCTTTAATTTTCTATCTCATTCTCCATACTCTATTTGTGCTATTTATGTAAATTTTAAGCTCTTACATATAAAASTGTCACCTGCTTAATACTATTACAATGAAAAACCTTCAGTCTTCTGGGACTCACAAAAAAGGTGAGTAAAGCATTACTTGTAGCTCTTCAACAAAAAAGAAAGTATTTTTAATAGGATCAAATCTTATCCTGTGAATGCATAACTGTGTTCCAWGTTAAGAAATTTTCACTAAAATACAGCTTTGAGATCTCTGCATAGAGGGACACTACTTTTAATATCACTCCAGCATTAACCTCTGCCAAAGATAACAGTTTATTTCATAATTTTTCACAATGTCCTGAGAAACTCCAAAGGAAACTCATSTTTTTATTTGTAAACTTAGCTTTTTCTTATTTTCAAACACCCTACACCAGATTACCCAACCCTATTCAGCATAATGAATGGAAAAAAATGTCATTGTAATTTCATATTTGTATTTAGGTGGAATAGCTGTGGCAARCCTACGATCTAGAAAAGGTAGGCAGGTCAGCTCCAGACAATTTGTTCCACTAATCATTTTTATTCAGGTCTACATTATCCCATTTTACCTGTTCRGTTTTATGGATTAATTTAACTAATCATAACTGCTTGAACCCAAGATTGTGAAATAAACCCTGGAAATTTTCAAGTGAAGATTAAACCCCTTTCTGGGAGCATTTGGAGCAAAMTAAATTTCCAGGAATTGGTCTAGCTGATATAGGGATTGCTATACATATAATAGGAGGGATCTGGTATCTGTATATAAGTGAGCACAGGAAGTGCTGCCCCCTGTACAAGAGGCATGGACATACTGGATTTAGTCCAGCAAAGACTCACAAGGGAAAATAAGGGACTGGAGCATTGATCCTATGAGGACAGATTGAGGGCACTACCTGGAAACTACCCAGGCCCTGACATCATCAGGGAGAAGGCTCAGGAGGATCCTAAAAATATGYATAAATATTTGATAGAAGGGAATAGAGAGAATTAAGAAAATGGATCTAGCCTCTTCTGAGTTGTGCCCATTGACAGGGCAGCTCAAATACTCAGTAATTCTATGGTATTACAATTTCAAAAGCCTTGCAGTTTAGCAATAGGATTTAAATTCAGTTTAGTCTCATGTTCCTTGCAATATGAACATTTATTCAGAATATTAACAAAATTACATAGTTGGCATCAAGATAATAATAAACATKCTTGCAACTTGTGGATAATAAAATCCAAATTTCTCCAGTGTGGGAAAAATTATTCAAAATTATTAACCTTCCAATTACAACATAATTATTGACATTGAATAACAAAAATCATGTTCAGATCAACTAAATATACTGAATAGAAGTAGCCAAAATCAATAAAACTCTGTTTCAATAAGCTTCAGCCAGACCAAATTTTTACTATTTCTTGAAGCCTGAAATCACAAAATYATAGAATATGCTGAACTGGAAGAAACCTATCAGGATCATCGACTCCAACTCCTGGTCCTTTGCAGGACAGCCAAAGACTCACACCATGTGAATTCTTCTACTTGTTTCTACTCTTGTTTTTGTTTTTGTTTTGTTTTTTTTAAATCGGACAGAATTCTAGATGTCAATTAAAGAAGAATATGCAAGTCTCGCATCCAAACTGTATCAACYATACCCACAAAGTAAAAAGGTTTTTTCTATACAACAGTATTGTTGGTATGTCAGAGTGAAATACTTTAGCTGTACCCTAAAACCAAAAAAAATTAGATAGAAAATTTATCAGTAAYAGTATTTGTTGTGTCCCCTCTCCATCATCATGCCCAACAGAACCTCTTAGAGGGTATTTTATTTTTATACCCACCACTGATCAGAACAGAAAAAAATTCTCAAAGCAAAAAGACCTTGTCAATCAAAAGAAGTGTAAAGACTTCACAGAATCACAGCATATGCTGAGTTGGAAGGGACCCACAAGGATCATAGAGCCCAAATCTTGGCCCTACACAGAACATCCCCAGGAGTCACACCGGGGGATGTCCAACCATTTCTTGAAGTACTGTCAGGCTTCATGCTGTGACCACTTTCCTGGGGAGCTGTTTCAGTGCTCARCCACCCTATGGGTAAAGAACTGTTTTCTACTATCCAGCCCAAACCTCCCCTGACACAGCTGCARACCATTCCTGCATCTCCTATCCTTGGTCACCACACAGAGCACATYAGTGCTGCCCCTCCTCTTTCCCTCATGAAGAAGTCGCAACTGCAATGAAGTCTCTCAGTCTTCTGCCGTTTGAASAGACACAGTGACCTCAGCCACTCCTCAAGGCCCTTCACCATCCTTGTGGCCCTCCTTTGGACACTCTCTGATAGTTTAGTGCCTTTCCTATATTGCAGTGCCCAAAACTGCCCCCCGCACTCGAGGTGAGGCAGCCCCAGTCAGAGCAGAGCAGGACAATCCCCTCCCTTGCCCGGCTGTGATGCTGTGCCTGATGCACCCCAGGACACGCTTGGCCCTCCTGGCTGCCAGGACACTGCTGGCTCACATTCAACTTTCCCTCAACCAGGACTGCCAGGTTCTCTTTCCATGGCATTGCTCTCCAGCCTCTCATTCCCCACTCTGTCTGTACATCCAGGGCTATCCCATCATAGGTGCAGAACCCAGCACTTTTCTTTGTTGAACTTCATATGGTTGGTGATTGTCCAACCCTCTGATTTGTCTTGGTCTCTCTGCAGGGCCTCCCTGGCTTCAAGGGAGTCAGCAGCTCCTCCCAATTTTGTATCATCTGTGAACTCACTCAGTATCCTTCCAATCCTTTGTCCAAATAACTTATAAACATATTGAAGAGCACAGAGCTGAGGATGGAGCCCTGTGGAACTCCAGTAGTGACAGGTCCCCAGTCTGAYGTCACCCCATTCATTGTAACCCTTTGTGCCCAAACTGTGAGCCAACTGTCACCCATGACATGATSTGTATATCCAGCTGTGGGCAGGAAATTTTGTGAACTTGTTAACTGTTTATAGTCCAAAAGCTTCCAAAGAAAATTAGCATCTAGAAATAAGCATTAAAATATCCAGAAATCAACATAGCATGAAATATATTTTTTAAAAGGCAGTATGTAAGAGTAAGAAATAGGAAAAAGGATAGGTAAATGAAAACTACACATTTTAGTGATTTGTATTTCTTTTGCCTGTTGCTTTCCAATCAGAATTTCTTACATATAACTGAACTGTATATTAATAGGAATGTAAATGGATATACACTGCAAAGTAGGGTGGAAGAAGCTTGCAGTGGAAGGCATGTAGAAATCAYGATTCATCTAGGAATATCTAAATAATGGTAATATCTAAATCCAAGATTTCACAGTCATCTTAATGTAAGATTCATTGGAAAATACTTTTTTTCCTGCCTTTCAGAAAGACTTAGAACAGCCTGTATAAACCCTCCCAAAAATTCAAAGTCTATAAGATGTCACATATTTTCTGCACTGTGAAGTGATAACACATGCACACATATAAAAATATAGATATTTAAAGATCTTTTTTTATGGCTCCTGTCAAAAATGTGACCTACATTCTGGCATGGATTTTCTTTATTAGAGAAAATAGTATGTGATAGAAGCCTGATTAAAGGAAAAAAGACTTTAACCATTAACTTCTATGCTGTGAAAAGCAGAAAAAACCTACCAAAAAGAAAAAAAAATGGTCCAACAAGAATGGAGCACATGGATTTCCCAATAACTTAAAACTGCACTATATGATATTAAGAGATGGAGAAAAAAAAAAAGTAATTGCAATGTAAGAGTGTTGACTAAAAATGTTTGCTTTGTAGGGAAAGTGATAACAAAAAATTGGTGTGATTATGAGATTTGGATACAAGAAATACAKGATGGAAACCTCACCTACCTGCAAGGAAGGAATGAGGAGGAATCAAATACATCCAAAGTACAAATCAAGAACAACCTAACTGTAAAAGAGTCTTTGGTAATCCTTAAATAGCAACATTAACCTTAATCTTAATTTCATTTTGTTAATTTAACTGTTAGTCTTGTAAAGTCTTGGCAAAGTTTCTGCTTTATTTTTCACCAGGGGGTCTGGAAGGAACTGGATTAGATTTACACTGAGAGTACAGATGGCAAAGAACTGAAGCTCAGCTGTTACAGCTCAAAAAGAGAAGACAAGAAAACAAGTGGACAAGACATCATAACGGCATCGACAAAAATGCTGTTTTGCAACATGGTGAGTAGATTTTTACTGCTTTTCTTCCATGAAGAATACTTTGAAGGGCAGAGAAGGCAGGAATAGAGGATTTTCACTTACAACAATAATTAAATTAAACCTAATCAAACCATTTTATTATTTTCTGCTGAAGGCCAATATATTTAGCATCTTCTTCCATGCATAATAAATTACATTAGCTCTAGGCATTTTCAGAATGTTGATTTGCTAAAGATGTTCATATATATTCAGTGACATTCTTTGTAATATCCAGGTAAATATAACCAGTGGAGTCTTTTTGGTTTTGACAGGAAATAAACCATTAAGTTCATTTGGTTTATTTAAAAGGTAAAAATTAGAAATCTACCCAGTGAGATGTGTTTTACCCATGAGACTTTGCTAAAGTCATTCCTACTTGCAGCTGTCATGTTGCTCCTTGCTGCAATTGCAACATCAGAGACTCAACATCAGCCTTCAGGTTTTCATTTGATTTCCTCATAAATCATAATCTTCTCAAAAAAAAAAAAAACCCAAAAAAACAAAAAACCCAACAAAATGTCCAAAACCAACCAAACAAAACACCAACTAGTAGCTTGGCAAAAAGGGTCCACATGTAAAGTTAAAAAAATATGCACTGACTAATAACCACAGGTTTAGAATGTAACCATATCATAGGCACTTCAATTATGTAGTGAACTATTGGAGCACTATATAATTGTACAGACTGTATTAAGCAAGTATTTAAGTAATTAAGTAAAGTAKTAAGTATTTAAATACCTTGCATAAAACAGAATGCATATCAGTATTAGACTCAAAAATAAATATTACTAGAATAATGTCATTATATGCTGGAAATATTTTGGATTTAAACAAAGTAGATGAAGTACAAATGTTTCTATTTAGTACACACAAAACAAAGTATAAACTACCTACAGTAAAATATTCTTCCACAAAGAAAGCATTATGTTCATATAAATAATTCCCAAAAAACATTTTAAAAGTCTTAAACCACAAGTTTCACACAAACATTAAAAACTTATTTTATTTTTACAACAAGGCATTCAAATAACTGAATCTACTCTTCAGTTTGCTCTAATTCCCTCTCTTGTGTCCAAGTCTTGACAATCTCATCTACTATTTCTGAGATTATCCTATACAAAATTTACCACCCTTTTACTGTGCAATTCAGGCTGCTGCATATCCAAATAATTTAAATTTCAAAATTACGCCGGAGATAYTGAAAACCTTATTTCTGGCCTTCCTTCATCAGTTTTATATCATGTGTGCTATCACTATCAACTTTTCCAGTATTTTTAACAGTTAAACTAGTTAATTTCATAATTTTCAGAGACTGGATGCATTTTAATGTATGCAATGTGGCCTACAGCCATGTTTTCTAGAGTATTAGTCATGTCTATGGAACAGTATGAAAACAGGGAATAGGAACTGGAAGAGTAAACCACTAAAAACTTAGGGTGAAGCTGAGGTACATTTTTCCTGAAGATAAATTTTCCTGTACCACTGCATAAATATATGTGACAAAAAATGCATTCTATTTGATGTTTTGAGATTTTCACACCTTTATTCTGGATTGTAACTCAGCCTAAATTGAGTATATCACAATTTTTTGATTTAGCATCTATATAATACCATACCTGGAATGGTGTCACATGACAGCTTCTTAACCCCCAGCCCACCGCTCAAACATGCTTAATGGGGGTCTAAATGGAAAAATAAAAAGATTAGCTAAATCAATATGTAGCAACATGATCATAATAGAGATTTCTCATCAACATCCCATTTACGTTATATTAACGTCTGAAAAASCTATTTAAACATTAAAATTAATAAATCATAAAACAATAGAAATACTTCATACAAAATAGTTTTATTTGAATCACAGCTACTCACAATAGCTATGAATATCCCCATTCAAATTGCTACCATGAATACTGTATAAAATGAGAATAAACTAAAAGTAAAATTAGAATACTCCTTTATAAATTACTATATGTCAAGCTAACAAATGGTAGACTTGTCATATTGAACAACTAAATGTCTAAATGATCATTCAGCACTCATAGTGTAGGGAAAAAACACTAGCTTTGTTGGCTATAAAGCAGTTGCTCGATTTTTCATACTGTCATTCTGCTCTATTAGCAAAGCCTAACACAATTAGGTATGAATATGCAGTAATAACATGCAAATTGTTCCCTCTCAATTGCCCCAAGGCAGCAGTCTCAGCCTTTCAAAGCTTGATTTCTTCTACATCATTACAGGCTTGGCATAATTCATCAGAATAAAAAAATACCTCAGCCTTATTGCATGTGGCCAGCTAGTAAAATCATCAGGAGTTGTTAACCATTCTCCCTCAATAGGTTTGTTAGCAACGCTGTCCCCAGCTCCCTGCCACTCCTGCACTTGTACATGTTTCCCTTGGGTAATGTTAGACACTACATTTGAGCCTGCCAGAACAATTAACCCTACTGTTAATTAGAATGAAATGTCAGGCGCACAGATGGTACAAGCTGGCACCCTGCCATCCCGCCAACTGCTGCTGAAAGCAGCTACCCCACTGCTGACAGCTGTTCAGCTATGTCCCAAACCAGCAGATGTCAAAACTTTCCAGCTGAGGAAAGCTAAAAAAAATGCAATAATGGGTGTTTCTAGTCCCAGCAGTAATGATCACTGTTTTACTGTTATTGTATCTATTACCTGTTGTCATATTGTACCCATCAAGTGGAGGCATCAAGCAGCAAGATGCAAATTAAAAATGATACCAGAAGTGAATAAATGTGAAACTGCTTTGCAAGCTAATTCTGTACAACTATAAAAAGAAGAATGGAAGAAAAATATATCTATATGATTTATTTATAATCTATATTTTGTCAATTCAGGCTTTATTTAAAACAAAGTTTAATGATSATACATTTGTGTTAAAAAGTGTTATTCTGGATATTTGTACACTGGAGTATGAAAGTCTATCTTGTAGAAAATTGTAAAATCTTAGCAGGATGAGCAATTTTCATACATAATTTTTCTTATGTCRATTTGATTGAGTTTTTTAGCATTATGAGACACCAAGAAACCAAAATACAAYCCTAAAAGTCAAAAGGTATCCTATYTTCTCACTGTCTAGGCACCCAATACTTTCCATAACCAACTTAAGCTGATACGGGTGAATAAAGAATTCCAGAACATTTTCTGGTGTGAATCAGGATTTTAATTCTGGTAACTACGCTTTGTTTGCTTAAATTCCTCTTTGATTTTAGAAAAAATGCTTTGGTTTTCAGACTTTTCATATTTAAAAATTGTAGTGGGAAGGCTGATACATTTCTGTAGCAAAAATTTCTATTAATATATAAAAAATTCTATAAAACTATTTCTATTATGTTCTTCATAGCTGCATAAAGGTGGAATGAATAGTTTCTTCTTTCTTTTAAAAGGTTCTATCATGTAATATTTTGCAACCAAAACACAAAGACAATTCTCTATAAGAAGCATTATATATTTCTTATGTATTGTCTTAAATTAACTATTCAGCAAAAAGATAAGATTATRTTCTTATGTAACAAAGACTATCATGGGGCCTGAATACAAAACATACTTTTACAAGCACAATCAGAATATATTTGGTTTCCAATTTATTAAGAAGATTACAGTAATATCTGTAAAAATGCAAAATTGACTCTGCAAATTAAAAAGTTTGCATAAAAGACTTTGGCTTGCCTAGAAAATTTTGAGAAACAAGTTTTTGAAAGAAGATACATACAGTTAGACAATTTAAAAACAGGTACAAAATTAATCAATAACAATTATCCGTTAAACCTAGCGAGATGTGTCCATTTGTCTTTTTTTTCTCTGAAAATATTTTTCATATATTCCTATATATATTCACCCTCAGATACACTGATTTTGAATGTCTCATCTATCCATAAGACAGGCATATGGTAATGTGTGAAATTTATGCTTAGCATAGGCCTCTAGTGTTAAATTATTATATATTTGACTTAGACTTGTTTGGTTTCACACATACTCTCAGTTTATGTGTTGTTAATAAGAAATTAATTACTTGTGTATTTTTATATTAGTTTGGTTTTGGTTTAGATAAGGGGTTTTTCTATCTAAATCTAAGTAGTTAAAATACTAATTTTACGAGGGAGTGTCTTAAGAAATAAGCATTACTAATTCTTACATCATCAGACTGCTAACATTTCATTGCACTCCTTRCAGCCACAAGAAAGAAAAAAAGAAAGAAGATTTTACGAGAAATATTCACTGAAATACAATATTTGGTTGAAGAAACCAAATTATCATGTTTCAATTTGCAACTACWGTAAAATCAGTGATGTTGGGTAACTGCAGCAAAATCATAGTTTGCTAAAGTATATTGYCCCAGTTTTAAGACAAGTTTAGGCGACAACGCTCTGGAACAAACGTTTCCTCTAAAGAAAAGGGTTTCAGCAATCCCTTCCTGCAGACATGAAATGAATTTTCGGGATGAAAGTGAAAAAAAACCGATTTATTTTACAAACAAGGTGCCCACAGGACATGGAGAAAATCAAGTAACTGTTAAATATTGAATCTTCAGAACCTTACCCTCACACACACATATACTCCCTCAGCAGAACAAAAAAACCCAAAATGCCTGGAGAAGGGAAAAAATGCTGGCCACATGTCCAGAAGGAACAAAATGGTGGACAGCCTTTTGTCTCAGGGAGGGGAGGAAAGTCCATGGAGGAACTTGGGAGAAAAAATTAGATGGGAACCTAGTGAACCTCCAAGGCTGGTTTCCTCCTTGCTGCAGACAAAGCTGGTGGTTCGAGAGCTCTTTCTTTTGTTGACTCAGCTTCTYCYRAGGTCTGGGCTGAGACGGGGCATCCCCGTGGCTTCCTCACTGGTCCTCATTTACCAGTGCCTGATGATGGTCTAATTCAGACCAAAAGCCAAGCCAAACAGTCCGAGAAGAAACAACAGAAACCAYTGAAAAATGTCCGTTCCAGTGCAGGTAAGAAACTTCTTCCCATAGCTAACAAAAACCAAGCTAGCTGAAGCAACAACGCATCCTCTGATCTGAACAGGAAGCCCAGCACACAGGAGTGAGAGTTTGAGCAAAGCCTGGTCCCCAGAGCACCCCTGGGTCCCACCCCTCCCACAGACTCACCTGAAAGTTACAGGACACATTTCTGGGCATAAAGCAGACGTTGATGAATAGAGTATCATCATAAAATCACCCCAAGACAGATACTTAGCCATCTTCCACACTGATGAAAATGCATATGTGCTACAATTTTAGAGGGTCAAGGCACTGCATGTTGCAGTAGGCAGAGTTTGAAGTGAACGCTTACACCAGAATCTTGCCAGATTTGAGAACTCCAGCTTTAGAAACCATTAATAAATGRTTTCTAATAAATAAACCTGCCAGGGATAAACTAATCCAAAGAAATCCAAAAGAATGACAGACAGTTGTCTTCAATGACCAAAGAAACATTTAAATCTGAGAATAACTCAGCTCAGAGCACCTCAGCCTTGCCAAGGAATGTAACCRGATACAAGACTCCTGATCCACTTCCCTTTCTCAGGTCAGGGAGCTTTACTGAGTTATTTCTTGTGCTTGAWATGGTGAGAAAATACGTTTATTGTAGACTTCAAGTATTGTTTTGAGGTATATTGTATCTTTTGAGAATATAAGAGAGCTTAGGATAACCATTGTTGTTTCTACTTTGTCTTGATGTAGGAAGGATTTATGAGGAGTCCTTGCTGATASGGTGTATGTGATACTTGCAGGTAGCTGCCACTCTGGTCACAAAGGCCCATTGCATATACTTTTTTTTTTTCATTCCTGTATTACTTCTGATGCAGACAACATGTCTGCTAGACAAGGGTAGCTTGGCATACTGCAAAAAATCCAGAATGTACTTTGGCAGCTTCCAAACACTGATTCTGCTGGTAAAGGAGCAATGACTCTCACATGAGCTTGATGTGGGCACCCTCTCAGTGACTGGGCTACCTGCAGGCCTGGGCTCTGCAGAACTGCCATCCCACCACAGCTCTGCAGTGCTGTAGGACCAAACTGAAAATCTGTGAGGTGCTGGGGTGCTGGTCTGTGCTCTCTGGGCAAGGGGCATGCAGTACATCCTGCAGCARCAGCCACAATACCTACTGACAAATGCATAATGTTCATTTGGTAAAAATTATCRAAGGCATCATACAGAGCTATGAATGAAGTATATGGCCCTCTGTACATTTACGGATGGCTTTGAGGACACAACCAGTGCAAGAGAACAGTCGCAGTTTTGCAGATCTTTATAACTAGACTCCTTTCCAGGATTAATCTCTAATTATTAGCTAAATGATTGGGAAGAGTATGGTACTACCATGTTCCACAGAAACAAGCACCTCCATTTTTRTGAGGTTATGCCAAAGTACATGCAATGGATTTCAGCAGAAGACTTTGAAGGAGGCAAGGGTTACCAAATACAGTTTTCCCAGAAAGGCAGGACTGAATACCTCATCAGATAAGGTTTCCATTACCATGAATCCCGCTTTACATGTACAGTCACCTGATTCATGGCTCCGAAACTCAGAGAAAGCTGAGGCAAAGGACCATGWACTAAAGGTGGAGAGGAGCAGTGGCTCCTTAAGGGCACAACTACTTTAAACTGCATTTGCCTGAAACCATTCCTGTGAATAAGATATTCCAATAATGTCCCTGACACCAWTGGATGTAGTGCAGAAGTACTGGAAGCAGCAGCAAGAGCAGAGAGCCCTTGGTGCTAAAAGAACTGGAGAATTCCTGTGGGTGTTCAAGGGGTGTATCTCCATTTGAAGATGTTACTTTATCATGCATGGAGCTGGCAGGATGGGGACTAGGCAGGCTCACTGTGCCATCATGGTTTGTTCCTCATGACACACATGGTGGGAGCCTGTTCCACAGCTTGATGGCATCAAMTCTGTCAGCACAAGGGTAAGCTGCTTCCTGAGCAAAGCGTGAGTCRGCCGGGGGCAGGAAAAGTGTCTGTTCTTACTCACTTGGGGTCTTCATTTCTTCAGCATCAGCAAACAATATTTTATAWGCTACAAGGAAGTTGTCTGCTTTGTCAGGACTGAATTAAATGACCAATACAAGACCTAACTAGCTCCACATTTCAGGCTACCAAAAGAATCTCAGGAATTTCATGAGGTCTACACAAAGGTGGCATAACAGCAGACTCGATTAAATTTGTTGGTGTTACAAATCAAGTGTTATAGAATTGAATAAATGTTTTGAAGCAYTTCTAAGAGTTTCTCTGATAGCAGATTAATTTGAGAAGTACAATTGAGGCAACATGATAGACAACAAGTGAAGTCTTTTCACTGCTTCATACACGCAAGAATGACACGGACACATGATGCTGATTAAAATGCCAGACTGCAGCTTGCTTTCTAATGAAAGTATGTTTCCAGATACAATACTTTTTACATCTCATGGACAGGAAACACTAGGATACCTTGCCAATTTTTTAGGTAAGCTGGACAAAGACCTAGTCACAGGATCAAAAGGCGCTTCCTAAAATTCAGGGTTTATCTGCAAKTTATCATGCTCACAGTCATGGTTCATCTGGTATAAGAGTCTCAAATGTGGTTGAGTTATTCAGCAGCACAGAGACACATTTGCTAAGAYGTTTGTTTCTGTTGATCAGTAATTTCCCACCTAGCTTCTGTAAGRAAAGAGGGTGCAGCTCTGAATCATTTTGATACAGTTCTTATCYCTTTTTATGTTTGCTTTGAAATCCCTCATTTCCCCCAGAAGGAAGGTATTCTGCAAGAAAAAAAGTATAGCAGGCATATAAAATAAGGTTGAATTTACTGTAACTATATAAAAACCCTCACAGAAGTTTCAATATTTAAGGCAGTGGTACATGGTTTTGTAGATGGGGAGAAATAGGGCTAAATGGAAGAAGGAATTTAAGCAAAACCGTTAAAAAAAAAGAAAAAAATCTCAGAMACTTTGCTTCTTTATATGCCATAGGAAAAGAAAAGCTATACCAAAGAATATAACAYGACTGTAGCCTCTTTTCTACCGAATTAAGGAAAATTAATAGTTCAAAACTAGACATTAAACCTTGCAAGAGTAATAATGCAGCAGAATACATACATCTCAACTAACAGCCAGTCTATTAAAATTGAAGTCAAGGGTTAAATTTCTGTTGCCTTCTGTTGGGCCAACAAAAATRTACATGAGATTTCTTTTTAATCTCTGTTTCTCTCATACAAGAAGAAAGACATGATGGAGCACTTACCATACTAATGGAGAGAGCCACCCCATTTAAAACTAGTTGCTTTCTCAACTTTGGTAAATGAAGGACAAAAAATTGATTTGAAAAACCTAGCAGAAGTGTCATTCCCCTCCCTTGCTGCTAAGAAAGGTACTTGAACTCATGCCATCTCACAAACAACTGTCAGATGTTTCAAACCCACACAGCTCCTCAGGGCATTCAACACTTTTATATGAATCAAGGACATTGGTTATGTGCTTAGGATCAGAGGGCTGATAATATGCATAGTGAATGCATCTCAGACATAAAGGATCTCATTTATGCTTGTAGGGTATACTGCTTCAAGCACAAAACAAAGTATGTTCTCTGGGATTCAAGCTGTAGATACTCTCCTAAGCCTCGGCTGTTGTTGCAATGTTCACAGTGTCTGAGAAAACAGTCCTTACCATAATGAAGTTCTGATCAATACATCCTCTATCAGATTTAGATTACTATACATCGTTTTCAAGCTTCTGATCAGATCTCATTCAAAGAGATTTTTAAAAATCTCTTAAAATTTTAAAATACTGTAGGCAATGATGGTCAGTAAAGAATTTCCTATTGATAATTACAGATTTTACCAAAACTGACAATTAGTAATTTTCTAGTGAAAAACACATACAAGATTTAAATGTCTTAAATAAACCACTTGAAGAACCATTAAAAAGKTAAACTATTTTAACAGATTTTTTTTCTGACTGTACAGTACATGAGTACATATTCTGAACACGAGTTCTTCTGTCTACAAGCTCAAGAAAAAAATGAAATTTCAATGGCTACTATCAATTTAAGTCTACATTAATCCTCTAGATTTTCTTCAAGTACTTGTTTAAATTAGAGTTGACACCTATTTCAAATCATGCCTTTCTGAAATCCTTATTAATAAGTCACCACTATTTTAAAATATTCATCATCAAAATTAGGTCAGATGATTAAGGGATTATTCCTACAAAGCCTGAAATTTTGAGTGTCTGAACACCCACAATTCCAGTGACTTAAGTGGAAGAAGTATTTCCTCAAAAGCCGCATGATCTTGTGGATTAAGTTTAGGCCTGGGAGTCATAARATTCTGAGCTCCATTTCCTCATATTTACTTATTTACATTTAAATTTTTTTTGTACTGACCATTAATATGATTCAGTTAGAAATTACATTTATATAATTTATTCTGCTTTACTCATTGGAGCTCTCACAACTTTGTGATCTAAAATATCCTCAATATCCTAAAGTATCCTGAGAAACAAAGAAAGAATTCTCTTGCATTTTGTATTCTCTTCAATATCACACTGTGCATGAAAGGAACTGTGTGGGGGAAAAGGTGAGAGGGAAGGACAGGGACCCCTCTAATTGTGAATGTCTGTGTCCCAGCAAAACATAATTCAAGTTAAAAAAAAAANAATAATAATAATAATAATAATAATAATAATAATAATAATAATAATAATAATAATAATATAAAAAACACATCAACAAAAACTCAAAAAAACAACAGAAAATGAAAGTAAGTAGCCCTTGGCCTTTCTTAGTGATAAAATAAACACAATTACTGCAAAATAAATAGTGGAAAGCTGGCAAAATAATTCTCTGATCTGTTCAACTTAGCATTATCAGACTTACTACATTTTGCAAATATCACATGCTTGACAATGAACCTATGACAGATCTAAGCAGACTTTTTAAAAACACGCATATTAAAAATATAGTAATTTAAATTTAAAACTTAAACATGCAAACATTTTTCTCTGAGCAGTATTTTTGTCAAAAATAAGAATGTGGCATACTTCTCCCCATCACCTCACAAATTTTTCTACTCTCTTCTTTGAGCCAAAAGGTTTTCCACAAATCTTTTGCTTTGTTTCTACAAGATCCTGAATTCTGTAATAATATTCCCCTTCCCTTCCCAGTAGCCATTTCCTTCTTCTCCAAAAGGTCATTACAGAATTACAGGATGTGTTCCTGTCTCCCTCAGGGCTTTTAAACACAATTCCTCATAAACATAAAAGTGAATGGATACCATGGTTGAATAACGCATTGTAATAACACTACACTACTGGATTTGAAAGTGTGACCTATTTGGTATATTCACAGATTATTATAAAAATAAAAGTGCAGTACAAAATGTAAAATTCACAAAATGTGCTAACATACAAAAACACACAAGCTCATGGAGAGAAATGAATTGTATGTACATCCAGACACTTGCATAGAATATTGTACTTTTAGATATAGATTTATGCACTTTACAATATTTGTTCTGAATAATTTCTGAAGAATGATCTAATCAACAAGGAAGGTTTAAAGGTGYCACATAACTACAGATGTAAGTATGCCCTTACTCCTGATCTTACAATGTACTTAGTACCTTGTATTTCACTAATGCTGTTTCTACCACTACAAGCAATTTATTCTAACTCACGTTCATCAAGTGCTCATAAATCAGCATTAGGCCACTTTTTACTGAGTTGCTGGTTTTTAGCCAGCAGACAGCAGCATTTGGATTCAAAGTCTAATATTGGCACACATATTGATTTTAATTAGTCTAATTAGTTCATTACACTAAAAATCAAACAGACCATTTATTACATTCCCAACTAATGACATATGATCAAGGATTTAATATGATAATGAGCAAGATCAATTATCACTCATAAAGGAAGTCATTAACAAGTGTAAACACTGCCTAACTGAATACCATTACAAATTATGAAGTCATAGCTAAGTCATTTGCATAAGCATACTAATTTTATTTCACAATATTCCTTCCATTTAATACTCCAAATACTTTTCATAAAGCTCCTTTTTTTTTCATGAAACTTGATTCATAGCTGTAAACTCAATTCTTACTCTCAGAACTGAAATTGTTCACTACACAGTCCTTAAACTCTACGCTATTAAATTCAAGTTTAAGCAAACCAGACAGTGTCTATGGACTCTCTCAGAAAATATTACAGAACATTAGAAGAAGGAAATGAGGTTTCCAGTTGTACCAAAGTGGATCCAGAGTATTTCTCTACTGGGGAAAATTCAAGAACTACTTTCTTTGTGGTCTGGGATTTTTCACATGCAAAATGGAGCTAGTGATAGAAGTCAGCCCTGCCACGGCTGTTTAGCAATATAAAGAAAAGGAAGCAGCATCTGCCRGAGTACTTTCCCTTCACTGTAGAAACTTCAGATTTCAAACTTTTAAAATACAATTGACAACTCAAGCTATAAGTATATCCTACTACCCTTACATTCCCAGTACTGAATTCTATCCTTAACTCTATTTGAATTTTTCCAAGGTCGCCATCACCATCATTATCAATTCTGTATCTTACAATAGCATCAAAGATGTCAATCAAAATCATAACAATTACACCTTCTATTATAGCAGAATTGTATCTATGTGATGCACAACACTCAAGAAGGTAAAGAATAAGCCCTCAATCTGCCAAAATTATTTTTCTCCTGTTCTAGTATACCATTGTTCCTTCAGAATATTTTTCATAAGCATTTCTCCATACCAAAACATATATATATATATATATATATATATATATATCACATGTCACTCAGTATTTAGAAAATGCTGAGGGAAATTTTTTATTTTGTAGAGGCTTTTGTAAGAGACTGGAAGTAGTTTTCATTTTCATTAAGGTCTTTAAAGATTTTTTAAATGTAGACGCTGTAACACACAGTACAATTAGCAGATGATGAAATCCACTGAATGCAGAAAAAATTTAGTTTGCTACTGCATATTRGAACTTTACTCGAGAAGAAAAAGCCTATCAGTATAAATCTGCAATTTTATTCCATTAAATCATCTTGCTGATTCTTAAATCTGCTTGTTCTAGAAGCAGCACACACTGATACATTTAACAGCATCTAATCTATATCAGTGATAAGAGGCTTCTACAGCTACTGTGTTCACSAAAAGCTGAAAGCTGTATCTTCAGGTTCTTTCAGTTTCTTACAAGCTTTCAACCTTTGATGGCATCATCCAAAAGCATTCAGCACATCACAGAAATAAACTCATTAATATAAAATTAATCCTTGCCTGAAAGTTTAACACAAAAAATAAGTAGATGCACATTCTTTCTATGAAGTTTCAATCTAAGTTAAAATTCAATAGTAATTCTTGTGTTAGTGCATCCTTGTAACTAATGATTTAGGAAATATGAAAAACACAAAGAAGTCAAATTCGCTATGTAGCTTTGGGGCCATAAAAATCAGAACAATTCTTCAAGACATTGGGAGGCCAAAGCTGCACCTCCCACTGTCCAGCTCCATTAAGTTTGAGACTGGTGGAAGACAACTGATTTATAGCTGAGTCATTAAGTGTTTCATGGCKTTGGGTTTTATGTGTTTATATGCATTAGCACTTTAAATTTCATATACTTATATGCTTACATTTTGGATACTTAACCCTTAACTGGATATTTTTTTGATTCTGCTATTTAAATAACTATGTCATTAATCTTGTTCAATATATAATTGTTATTGTCAGGTTTTTTTCACTATGCAGCACATCCACTGTCTTTTCATGTTCATTTTTTCCYCTTTCTTATAACTTGTACCCACTTGATTTTCCTTTCCACTTCTTTATTCTGGACTCTGACATTTTTGCTCTCCCAGTTGCCCTAACTTATATATCTCTTTGTCTCAGTCTCCTTCCCCAAATCAAAGTTTGTGCTGGAATCAAACACAAATGGAAAATCAAAATGAATTTAAGCATATGGTCAAATCTTCACCAGAAAACAAAACTAATTTAGCCATAAATGCTGAACAAATTACTACTATTATTCTATACRGGATTTATAGGAATGTTTTGGAACAATGATGCATAACCCTTTAGAAAAAAACAATTAGCTACCTTCACTCATCATAGGAAGGGTAGCCCAGTGCCCTGGACACTGTGATAGGTGTACAGTCCTGCTCTCTCCAATCCAGAGAACAAATATCACTATGGATGTCTCACTTAAAAACAAAATTCAAGAGGCAATTAAAGAAAGAAAAGAAAAGAAAAGAAAAGAAAAGAAAAGAAAAGAAAAGAAAAGAAAAGAAAAGAAAAGAAAAGAAAAGAAAAGAAAAGAAAAGAAAACAAAACAAAACAAAACAAAACAAAACAAAACAAAACAAAACAAAACAAAACTGGGAAGAAAAACTAGAAAACCTAGCAATTTTAACAATCTGTCTTACCTAGGTGGGAGAATCTAATCTTCTAATGCTGATTTTTAGCCTTGTGCAGCCTCATGTAGTGGGAGTTGCACCTGMCCATGGTAGGATGGGTTGGGACTAGATGATCTCTAAGGTCCCTTCCTACCCTTAACCTTCCACAATTCTGTGAAAACATCAGGAGGAAAAACTCTGTCACTGAGTTTGTATGCCCAGCTGACCACCTTGATACAAAAGCAGCATTTAGAATCATTGCACAGAAGCTAAATGAGACCTCTGCAGTGGTATTTGTTGTCAAAGACATTGAGGATTTGGCTGTATTAGAACCTTTTTTGGGCAGAAGGGCCTGCAACAGAGGATCTGTCTGAAATTGAATGGCAAAGATGTTACGCTACAAACAGACAGAATAGTAACCTATAACCAGGACCTGGCAGTGCTCATCAAAAAACTCAAGTACAACTTAGTGATGAATAATTTAAATTATTAATGATACTGTGTAACCTCTTGTTTACCTTTGGTGCAGGAATACAGGAAAACAAAAGCAGTGACTACATTCGTGAAAGGTACCTGGGAAAATTTCAGCAACCACAGACCTCTAAGCCAGATTTCATCTCAGACACATTAGTAGAGGTTATAATTAAGATCAGAATTAATGGACTTCTGGATAGATATGAATTAGTTGAGTCTTTCCTTACCCTTCCCAAGGACCTCTTACAAACCCTTGTGGAGCAGAATTAAGCAGACTCCAGCCATTGATAAAGTAGTTGCTACTTATAGCACTCATTTGTTCACATCCATATATTTYGGATTTACTGTCTTCTATATTACCTAATCTTATGAAATCCAAATGAAGGGTAAACAAGGCAGAGAACTGCTT
This sequence comes from Malurus melanocephalus, assembly GCF_030028575.1. Lineage (NCBI taxonomy): Eukaryota > Metazoa > Chordata > Aves > Passeriformes > Maluridae > Malurus > Malurus melanocephalus. The sequence goes on along the minus strand of NW_026623687.1, from coordinate 480,585 downwards.
CCAGACAGAGACAAACTCAAAGTCCACCTGGAAAAGAGCCAACTCATAAAACATGTAACAAAGACTTATGAACTCAAAAGCAGTATGAAGAAAGAAACAATGTTTTACATATTCTCATAACAAAAGAATTCTAAAACTTAAAGGGAAATAAAAAAAATTATCTAAAATAGGAACTACTATCCTTTGTATGATAAGGATAGGAGTGTGGTTATACATACCAATGCATACAGGTTGATAGGTATAAAAAGTAACTCGTTGAGAAAAACAGARAATAAAAGTTTAAAGGCTACCATCCTCAGTTACATGTAACAAGATGACCATTRCTAGGAGCTTGGAGAGTGTTTGTCAAAAAGGAAGCCAGGCAAACTTGCTCTGTTTTAAGATTTCTAGCCCTTCTGTGCTGCCCATTCTTGGGTTTGAACCAGTGGGACAATTCAGATGTCTGTACACTGACTTTTAAAAAATTTACAGCRAAACACCTTTGATGTTTCAACACAGGTCCCAGTTTTAAACATTATTTTATATATACAGACTAGCATGTCCTTAAAACACAAGGCTGTCAGGATGCTGGTCTTTTTAAGACTTCAGGATTTTTCCCAAACCAGTCATATAATTCCATTCCCAAACTGAGAATGTATGCAATTATTTTAGTTCTCATTTCATATATAAATGTTAAAGAATGTACTTCTAATTGTATTCATATTCTCTAAGAGAGTTAACAGACCACTGATAAATTTGAAAAAACAATGACSACTGAGTTAGGTAAGTCCTCTGACCAAAAGGCATTTCCTTTCGGCAAACCATGCCAAAGCAGTATTCTACATAAAATAATATTACTAAGAAATCACAATACACATATAAATGAAATCACAATACACATTAAAATGAAAAAAAAAAACATTAAGACCAGCGAAGTATCTTTAACACAGAACAATTAGGGTACCTGGCAAAACAAGAGTCTGAAATACACTTTCAGTGTATTTGGTCTGATAATTTAGGTTTGGAAGGACATTACCTGGTCATCTGGCTCAGCCCTATGCTTAAAACTGGGCTAATTTCAAAGTTAGATTGCTGTATTTATCAGACATTCCACTAGAATGCAGAAATCTCACTCTCAAGGTGTAACATGACAAATCCTAGCATACACAACAGGAGATAGATCTGAGTTTTCTTTTCTCTCTCTTTTTCTAGGGACTTATCACTGGAATGAGATGACTGATCTGGAGGAAAGAAAAAAGAAGAAAAAAGAAGAGCCAGAAAAGAGTACTGAAGAGCACCCAAAGCCTTTTAATATTTGGCAAAGAAATTGGGGCAGGGAACTGTCTGTAGATGTTTTTGAGTTTGCCATCAATGTATAGCGCTCTTGTGCCATTTATTGATGCGGATGACACTCCCCTGCAGAGCTGGCATGTTCCGTGCTTTAACTGTTATATGGTCCCTGGATGGTTAAGACTGTAAACCAGAAGTGCCCAGAAGGTTGGAGTGCAAGGGTCAATGTACTTAAGTTAGTACATTCAGCGCTGGTCTTAGGCACTGGGGTAATTGACACACAAGCCACGTATTCCARGATAAAAGCTTCAAACTCTGCTCTTTGTTCTTTAGAGGCCATGCTTGGAAGCAGCATACAAATATACATGMAGCATGGATATTAAAACTGATATAGTAACATAATGAACACTTGCAGCAAATTGTTCCATCTAGTCCTTTATAAATTCTAAACAAATCCTTCTTGCACCTTTTCTTACTATCTTCTTTATTTCAGGAAATAACTACCTGGGAAATACCTTACTAGTGAATTGCATTTCCAGTAAGGGACTGAAATTATGAATACTGTTTAGTAACTRATATTACAAGGCATTTTAAACGCCAACATTCTTTCTTTAAAGAAAGAATACACATTTTTATTCATGTTATCCTGACATCTCCTGTCTTAAAAACAACTTTTCTTCAAAGGGTTGGCAATATAGGCAGCTAAGGTCAGTCAGATCACTTGCTGTTTCCAAGCAAATTGCTTAGAAGATCCAAATGCTTGGGAGATTTTACTCCAACTGATTAGGAGGCAAACAAAGTAAGCATTGCAACTTTGAAAGGAATACCTCTTAGATAGTCTGATAGTTGCTTTCAACAAAGGAGAATAGGTCTATGACTCATAATGGATGGCCAAAGGCAATGTTTTTTGATTCTACTGACCTTTCAACACTCTAAGGACAGGAAGTATAAATCTAATGATTAAGTCACAGGCTGCTACACTAGACACTAAAAGACTGCTTTGTAAAGGAAACAAAATAGAACAAATCAGTAATATAATATGGAATTTCAAAAAAATACTTAAAATTTTAATGAGMTTTTCTGTGAAGTTTAAATATTTGTAATAGTAAATGATGATTGTTTCTAACTCTTACAGTCCAATTGCTCTTACAGGTACCCAAGTAATGAAAAATCACAAGTTATAGACTAAGTGGCAAAACAATTGTTTCTGTTCTAAAAAATTTGCCATATATATATATATATGCTTTGTCATACTTATATCCCCCAGGTCACTCAGCAGTATCATTACCCAATAACTTTTTTTTTTCAATGAGTAATTCAAATCACGCATGAAAAAAGTCTCTTTTTTAAATGCATTTTTAATATTGCATATTTTAGATGAAACAAAAACATGAATTAGACTTCTTATAATCGATTTTTCCCAGACTGTTGTTATACTTCTTTCAGTGCCTCATCCCACAGATATGAAATTGTAGTCTGATTACTGGCACAGCTTTAAGCAGAAGACTGATGCCAACCTAGAAGAATTTGTCCTGGTACAGTGGATAAAGTGTGGTCAGTTGGAGAAAGAACTGCAAAACTGTCAAAAAGAGTAAGTAATTAAACCCAAGTTTCCCCATGTTTTAAGTACATTAATATGTAAAGAATCATTTTTATTCCCTCATTCATTTCTGATATGCTTTAAACAACATAACTGATTTTACAGCAGCAGAGCAGCTTCAAACAACTAAATACTAAATTTACCCTACAACAAGTTGTTAAAATCCTTTTGAAGTTCTTCATTCCTATTTTAACATTTTTTCCACATGCTTTAAAAAACTGCTGCTGTTAAAGGTCTCATCTGTCATTATCAGTACTTCTCCACCACCCTGGCTGCCAAGAGTTGTAGGCAATAAAAAGCAAAAGTGCTAAGAAAACTGAGAAGGACCACAGGCAGAAAATAAACCCAAGAGAAAAGAAACCCACAAAGTTGTATGATTGGATTTAAGACCAAATCTCTTGAAGGTTGTTTTTGTCAACATATTCAGCCTTGGAAACTGCAGGAGAGGTAATCACAGAAGCCACTCTCACAAGCTCAAAGCCTGTAGGAAGAATCAGTGATGTTGGAAGGTGTACAAAGACAGTACCTGTTTTTCAAACGTGTCACAGTTTCAACAATAACAAATCAAAGACTACTTCTCTTGTCTACCATGAAAACACTGAAGTAACATTTGAAAGATGCTCAAAAATAGAAATGAAAACCTGTATTTTGAGTTTAACAAATATCAGACACTGAGTAAGAAATACCTCAAAAAGAAACTGTTCGGCATCAGGCCATGAGTTGCATATATGTCCACCCCATTCTCTGAGCAGCTCCACTGGTCAGTCAATGATTCATCTAATCCAGGCTGAGCCACAGATCACAACTTTCCTCCATCTTTCACTCAGATTATCTAAATAACCACCTGCTGTTTCTATGCCACTTGAAAGAGAGCAAAAGGGGCAGTAGCTCACTCAAATTTCTAGTTCCTTCTACATACCTTCTCTGATAGTATCAACCCTGCACGACAATACAGGATTATAATACTGTAAATGGATGTTGAGAAAAACGAACTATTATAGAATCATTAGTGCTTTGGGGTGAAGTTTGCTTAAAGATCATCTGGTTCTGACTCTTCTGTCATGGGCAGGGTCATCTTCCACTAGACCAGTTTGCTCAAAGCCCCATCTGATCTGGCCTTGGACACTTCCAGGGATGGGGCATTCACAGCTTTTCTGAGCAGCTAGTGTCTCACGACCATCACAGAAAACAATTTCTTCCTTATACCTAATCAAGACCAAGCCTTTTTCAGTGTAAAGCCATTAACCCTYRTCTTACCACTACACTCCCTGATCAAGTGTCCCATTCCATCTATCCTGTAAAATCACTATAGGAACTGAAGACTCAGCTAAGGTCTATCCAGAACCTTCTCCTCTATGGTCTAAACAATCCTCTCTCTCTCTCAGCCTGTCCTACRGAAAGTGTTGCAGCCCCCTCATCGCCTTCATGGCTCCCTTCTGGAACTGCTCAAGAAGCTCTGTGTCTTTCTTACGCTGGTGACTCAAGAGCTGRACAAAGGATATCAGATGAGCTCTCACAACCTAACCTTGGACTCTCAGGATATCTATATGTGAGCATCACAGCAGTCACAGATAATTTCTAAATGTCAGATGGTCTCACTCAGAAGTTTCTATTGCATATGTATACACAAGACTAAAACCCATWGCAATCTCAAGCATCTAGTTCATTCTTCACATGGAATTCGGAGAGTAAAATGATGAGTTCTGACAAAAAAGGGTTTTTTAAAATACCTGTACAGAACTAAAAAGAAAATCTAGCTTATTGAAAGTCAATAACCTTACAGTTATATTTTYAAGTACCTGCTCAAGATTGAAAATAGACTTTCTACATAAACACAATGCAAGGAGWTCTACACAGCTGAGTTTTACTACTTAGAAAGAAATAAGACTGGTAAAAACATGATGTATACCAATCAGAATGAAAACATATGGCCACTTTGGCATAAACAGAGGYTACAATTTTTTTGTTAGTATATCCAAATGGAGTACTGTGAATGTCAAGTCAAAATGATGTATTTGTCTTAACTGAGATTCTGCCATATTGAAAGAAAAAAAAAATTCAGCAAGCTGGGTTTTCCTGACAAGAAAAGAAATATAAGCCTACTCTTCAAAATACTGTTTAGTAAAACAGATGTATTATATGCATGAAATTAAATGTCKCAATTTGGTAAAAAGCAAATCAAGAGTACTGCTTTGGTTTTAAAAACAATAATGGAAGAATAAACAACAGCAACCAAAGACCATCTCAGTTCACTCAGTTCACAGACTTTTCAGGTTCTCAGAAAAAATCACTTCCTTGCTCGTGTATGCATTTTGATTTCAGAATTTTTCCTATTGTGCTATGCATTGTTCCAAACTCAGTCYACATGAGAATCAGCTGATAGCTTTTTAAAACATTTTGGATTAAATGAAGGCTTTCACACTTGAGTTTATGATCTCTATGAAAAGATCATAAACTATCAAAGTGACCTGGACAGAGTAATGGTCAAACACAAACTGTGGGGACAAAGGCTAAAGCTGGGAAAGAAGAATTCCTTTTGCCATTACAATGTGTGGGTGGAATTCCTGGGGAGCAGCTGTTATGGAAAAGACCTGCCTTAGCAAAGAGTGAGCTGAAATAAACCTGCAGGACATGCTGGAAGCAAAGGCAGCCAGCACCATCCTAGGCTATATGGAGCAGAGAAGTGCATAGACCAGAGAAGTGACTGTATCCCTTCAGCATTTTATCCCAGTACTTGCTAGCTGGCATCGAGAATAGCACATCTTATTTTGCTGCCTCCTCCTCCACAGGAAAACCATTGACAAAMTGGAATATGTTGGTGGAGGACCACCAAGATGGTCAGGGGACAGAGCACATACCCTGTGGCTCACAAAGAACATTTAKGTGAAGCAAGAAAGGTTGTGACTGGATGTTGGGAAATTTCAACCTCCAGGCCARTCAAACACTGGAACAGGCTGCCCAGACAGGTTATGCAGATTCCATCCTTAGAACTTTGCAAGCCCAGACTGTGTAAAGTCTGATTTACAGCCTATCCTGCTTTGAGGAGGGAGTTGGCCTCTTGAAGTCCCTTCTAACCTGAACCACTATAGGATTCAATGATGTCTAAGTTTGAAACTGATCTACACGAGCAATCTCAAGATCTAAAGATTTAAGTCATAACAGGCATCAGARGAGCATTTCTATGTAAATATTATTGCCATTCATTCACTTAAGTGCGAAGAAATCTTTTCACTAGAATTTTTACTGAAAACCACTTTGTACTACGGTTTTGGATTGTCTACTGACTTGAACAATGCTTGAAATGGCCTAATGTATAATCCGTCAAATAACATCACAAATGTGCAAGCCATCATAGGGCCCCAGAGACTAGTTAGACTTTTGTAAGCATTCAGCTGTGTACCTTAGACATTTTGATTAAGACATTAAAAAGATACAAAAAGAAAAGTGCTCCGAGTCTTTCAATCACAAGGATGTTAAATATCTGTCAGTGCTGGAAACTTGCCTTTGATGACAATATTTCATCATCATGTTGTGTATTACTACTTCACAGAACAGAATACTCAGAAGGGAAATACTTATTCACTGCATCTGCCTTTCTTGTAAAATACAGATATTTCCTTAAAAGATTGGSTTTTTCATGTGATTTTTTAAAATGGTGGAAAGACAAAGCTGTGTCTTTGAAAATACCCAGACAAATGAGGTTAACAGACTTCTCTTTTTGTTTTTCTCTGGCTTTGGTGTTTATCGCTTGGTTGGTTTTTTTTATTCTTTTTTTTTTTTTTTTTTTTTTTTTTTTTTTTTTTTTTTTTTTTTTTTTTTTTTTTTGTCGAGACATCTTTTCCATTAACTGTGGCTTAAATTTACAGAAGAAACTCTACCTTCTGGAAAAGGACCAAACAGTCTTTGGTTACATTCAGATCACTAGTTGAAATCCATACTAAACAGGTATTCTGAGAAATGTAAATCCTGACAGAAACAGTAAGTGTATATATATAAATAATATATAATTATATAAATAATATATAATTTATATATATATATAAATAAAATGTCTAAATTATCTTTATTAACCTTAGCATGTACTTCAGTCTTCTACTTTCATAGCAATTACCAGAATTAATTTACCTTAATAACTCAAAGTACCCTTTAGTTCTTTGACATATTCTTTTGTCTCCAACAAGTTAGAAAGAAAAGTTTGATTAGAACCTGTCAAAACATTACTTAATAAAATAGTGCAGCAAGATATGATTTACTGAGCTGGTTTTGGCTGGGGTAGAGTTATTTTCTTCATAGTAGCTAGTATGGGCTATGTTTTGGATTTGTGTTGGAAATGGTTGATAATTCAGGTATGTCTCAGCTATTGCTGCACAGTTCTTACACAGATTCAAGGGTTTTTCTGTTTCTCACCCCAGCACACCAGCAAACAGCCCAGGGTGCACAAGGAGTTGGCAGGAGACACAGCTGACCCCAAGTGACCAAAGGGATATTCCATACCTTTATGGCATCGTGCTCAACATTTAAYGAGAGGGAAAAAGGAAAGGAGGAGAAGCTCAGAGTAATGGTGATTGTTTTCCTAAGGAACCATTACATGTGATGGAGCCCTGCTTTCCTGGACATGGCTCAACACCTGCCTGCCCATGGGAAGTGGTGGATGGATTCTTTGCTTAGCTTGCTAGTGTACACAATTTTTGCTTTACCTATTAAAATGCCTTTATCTCAACCCTTGATTTTTCTCACTTTTACTTATCCAGTTCTCTCCCCCATCCCTTGGAGAGCTGAGTTGGGGGAGGTAAATGAGTGCCTGCATGGTGCTGAGTTTTCCACTGGAGTTGAAACACAACATTTACAAAATGGGATCTATTATAAGTTAGCTCTGAATCTGTATGATAGAAACAAATTTGTAGACCTAGGATTAAATTGAAGTACTTCAATTAGAAATTAGACATCTTAATTCCAGAGATTATTAATTACACATTAAAGAACATAAACTTGTCACAATAAAACTCGCAAAACCAGAAAGTAGACTGGAGGAAAAAAAGGATTCTATTTACACTTTTGCCAAAGACAAGTTCAAACACGTAAAGGAATCTTGCAGAATGGAAAACCAGGCTGCTGAAGCAGTTAAACAACAAAGGACTCACAACACATTTAGTTTGACCTGATGCATTGCTTACATCCAGACAACCATTTGTCCTTGTTAACCTATTCATGCATTTCTTCCTGAAAGAAGTAGTCAGCCACCCTCAGAAGCAACCAAGAATCACTACCACAAACCTCTATGCATGCACTCAGTCAAGGTTTCTTTAATATTTCGTTCTGTTTCAGATGTTAAGTAAGAACATTTTTCAGAATAAGAGGTTTCTTAGCCTGTTAAGGTAGYTTTCCTTAACAGGAAGGAACACTCAGAATCACTTTAACTGAAAAACAGTGAGAAAGATTTATTCATGTTTCACTATGGTAAGTTGCTACTCTTGGAATGACTGGTTTTATTAATAATTAATTGCTAGGGGGTGATTTTTTTTATTTTATCTGTTTTTTTTAGAGTCTAATGAGTGGTCTGGTACTTATTTAGATGTAGACTCTTGCACCAAATCAATCCAGAGAAATCAATTAAGAGAAAAATACTGTCTAAAACTGATTACATAATTACAGAGAAGCTACAATTAAACATACTTATTTAGAAAAAAAAAAAACAAAAAAACCAAAAAACCAAAAACAGAACAAACCCAAAAGCACAAAAAACCCCAACAAATACTAAGTTTATCCTCAAGCTGTTCTGACACACAAAAAGACCAACATATATTTCTCGATCTTAAAAAACATACTTCTTTGCTTTGAAATCTTTTCAAGACATTTGTTCATATTATTATTTTCTCTCTTGCCCAAACCACATGCTGTAAGAATCTCATACTGATTCAAATTTTTACTGTTCCAATTTTTACTCTCTCTCAAGCATACGGACTGCCATTACATTGAAAACTACTTGCTTACCCACATGCTTTGTAAAGATTTAAAGTGATTTAGATCTCTCTATATTATTTGATAGAGACTTAAGAATTAGACACTCATTAGATCTCTCATATTATTTGATAGAGACTAAGAATTAGACACAGTGAAAGAGGGCCCTCAACAATTATTCTGTTTCTCTCACTGATGTGTATGGTACATTCCAGTGTAAAATKGAGAAAAACATAAAAATATTATTGGTGTAAAAACACGTCTCAGAAAAAGCTTTTTGTAACCAAAAATTGGCACCTGACACCCAGAAAACACCATAACAGAATACAGGCACTTCAAAGAATACATGAACAACCAAAAGGTAAGATTCTTGTATTCYCATAATTTGGTTTATTTTTCCCTTAAAAACAACTGTTAATAAACCATGGGTTTAAGCAACACCTTTTTGTATATTCTATATTCGCAGTAGAATTTTAGAATAGTTTTATTTGAAAGAAAACATTAAATTATGAAAATTCTGCACATATTTATGGTATATGCTATCCAAGGAATTCAAAGTACTTTAAAATATTGCTTTGAAGTTGGAATCTGAATGTTAAGTTTAAAAGTCATAATTTACTTCTGAAATATTTACATTGATATTTTCAGTGAAATTATTTAGATAACTCCCCAAATGTACTTATTTATTCTTCTTAAAATCACTACAAGTAAGCACATATTACCACTTAGAGGAAAGTAAATACAGCAGCGCTCTAAAGTTCAGCACTTAAAAAATATCCACTAAATCAATCAAGATTTTCGTTATTCGTTTAAGATGTATTAGTTCCATGTGCAGGTCACATATTTTGAAACTACACAAAGTATATTTTATAGGAAAAAATTCAAGGTATTGATAAAAACAAGTGAAATTAACGTTATACTTGGAAATTAATCCTCCCCCACCCTGAAACAGAGTTGATTCTATTAAAAGTGATAAATGGAATGGAAATTAAAATTTTAATGAGGTGCTTGTTAATCCATTTGTTCACATCTAATTTGAACTTGGTTAAATTGCTACTTATTATGAATACTATAGATATGATTCCTTCTAAATCTCAAGGGCAAACAAAATGTTAGAGGACTGCTTGTCCCAAGATAGGTCCACAGTATATTATCCAAGCTTCTGAAATTAAGCACTGGAGCTATTTCCTGTGATACATTTCATTTAAGAAAATTAATGACATTTTAAAGCAGTTGGTTAAGTCCTTTGACATGGTAATTGTCCATTCCACAACAATAGAAGAAATATAACCAAAAGGAGACTGCCTACCTGCCACTGATCATTTCCAAGACTGGAGGGCTTATTTGTACCTATTGCAACTCCCAAGGACTTTATCAAGCAAAAACATTTCTCTTAGTAGGATTTGGGGTTATTTTACCTTATTTATTTCTACTTGATATGTGTGCTTGWATTTGGTACAGACATATATCAGTGATTTCTTCTGCTTGACTTTATCAAGCAGTTAAAAAAATATAACCTCACCTAGAAGACAGTACTCAATTACAACATAAATAGTATAGGTCTGAATGTGATTTTTACACAACAMCAGTGCAAGAGTAATTGCAGTAATGAATAATGTACAATTTTATAATATTTCAATGAAAAGAAGCATATTAAAAGGAAAGTGTGTAGGACTAAAAACCAAAGAAATGTCACCATTAAAGTTGCATAGACATGCCCCAAAATGGGGACCCTGGACTTTACTAACACTTCCTTTATTTAATTGGTTATGTATAATTTTCAAGTAGTTCTCTATGTTTATTTTTAACCCACAACCTTAAACTCATTTAAAACAAGTAGCACCTTGCAATCTTTCATTGAATATTGCAACTTTACATTTTTCAKATTGCCAGGATATTAACAATAATTGAACACTTACATTTAGGAACTTTAGTAAAATTCAGCTGAGTTCAAGTCACATAGTTTGGAGATTTTACTTTATATGTGATAAACTATCTTTTCTCCTTGGACTACATTTTAATTTTCCTAACATAATTTGCTACACTTTTGAGAATCTCATAATACATTACACTATATCAATCATATAATTCATTAAATTTCTATTATAAAGTTGTTATGTTTCTTGACATTCGAGTTCACTTTTAAGGTGTTTTTTTTTGTTTGTTTAATTATCATTATTATTTTAGTTTTACTTGAAGTTTATGCCCAGCTAAGTTCATGGGCATCTTAGTAGTTTGCTCTGCTGACCATATAATATTTAACCCATAAAGGCTTTTTCTTTTCTTGGCACTTGAGACAGTATATCTTATGAGAAAATAAAATTTTAGTAACCACCAACTTTATACAAAAATAATATATCAAAGTATTAAAAACAAAATTTAGAAAAGAACAATCCATAGTGATGTACATACAGTCTGAGAATTGACCTTTCAGCACATCACATTGTCTTTCTTTTCTAAATCCTTAGATGCTTTCTATTCCTTTCTGTTCTCTCCATATTTTCACATTTATATCATCTAAAACTTATTCAGAATTCTGAATCTTACATACATCTGTTGTGCCACAATCRGGAAAAGGGAAAGATATACAGGAAGGATCCTTTCAACTGACATCTAAGGGCAAGTTTTGGCACGTTTTTTCCTCATTTTACTGTGTCTCCTGAGCAATATGAGATTTTTCTCTTCCTAGTATATTTATAATTATTCCTGATAAAAGAATCTGAAGAAAATACATTAGGAAAAAGTTTTAAATTCTGAGAAAATAAGTTGTCTTGATAATCAGCAAAACTCAGTTAAATAAATACTATTTAATTTTGGGAAGCTCAGATAAGAAAGAAAAAAGCCTGGAAAAAAACAGTAGCTTCTTGATATTACTGATACCACTTTATGTGAACCTGCTTCATTCATTTATTCTACCTCAGTGGAGGAGGGTGTAATGAACATCTGCAGAGTAATAAACCTCTAGAAGCACAACATGCATTTTGCAAGTGAGCATCTGTTTACACATTTAGTTACAATGTTTTTCCATTCCTCAAGTACCCTTTTTTAAAATCAAATTTGCTCCTTATGACTTCAAAAACAGTGAATGCACATCTACTATGCTAGTAAATCTGGAGGCTTCTAGGAAAGAAAATTTCCTCAAATTTAACTATTTTTTTTTTAATTCCAGTCTTCTTGCAATGAAATACTATTGTACAGATTGAAGGGATAAAGGATTTAAAAGAAAGGAAGAAAAGAGCATGGGGGTGCCCTGTCCTATTTCCCAAGCCTCTTCTTCTGTGACATAAAAAACACCGAACATTTCTGAAAATATTTATATGTTGCATAAGTGTCCAAGTCTAATTTTGTTTACCTTTGATTTATATAATTGAATTCCCAATATTAGATTAAGAAATGTTACACAGATTAACAAATTTCTCATGGAACCTGTTGACACAACCCTCCTCCTCTATCTTACTGCTCTGGACATAAGAAAATGTATWTTTTTTTCCAGAAAACATTTTAAAAAATCCAACTGAAATCCAACTTGCAGCAATTTCATACAGGATCAGGAAGAGCCAAGGATTAAGCAGGCCATAGCCTGCTCAGAGGGCTTTGACATAAGCAACAGCTCATGTGCAGATGTGAAATGGCTCATCTGGAAAGTAAATCATCATATAAGAAAAAAAGGCAGGGTCATGAATAGACTTGGGAATTTTATCTATAAAGATTAATTCTTTACGATTGCTGAGGTTCTTCATTGCAGTTTTTTTTTTTTAACTTTTCTTAAAGGATTGCACTGTACTGGAGGCAGCTTCAGACAATAAACAAATGTAGGTTTTAACACTGACCCAGCAACTAAGAAGTGTAAGTAAAAGTTTCAAAGCCAAGCTGTGCTATCAAGTAATGAGGCTGAGAAGCTGGATATTCTTTCTGAATTTTAGACCCAAAGAGAACAAGTTCAGGATTCCCACTAAATTACAGACAGACTGCTAGCAACAGCCAAATACTCTCAGTCAAGTAAATCAGTAGACAAAGAAGTMTCCAAGAACAGTCAGCCATGGGCAGAAAAAAAAAAAAATCTGTCTAATGCTGTTGAGTACACTGAAAAGTAATAATATCCTTCTAGAACAAAATACAAGTGGCAAGTTGTTAACATACTGTCTTCCCCCAGGTTTGAATCCCATATCTTAACTAAGTGAGTATTTTAACTAAGAAAGAACAATTACAGTTCACCATAGGTCGAAAGAACATATATTCTTGTGTTCAATATTACTATTCACTTAATACTTCTCGAATCCAGTAAACCCCATTGAAGAAGATGATAAATATTTATGATTTCAACAGTGAAAGGTAAAATTATTTTTTCTGCTTTTCATCTCTCAATATTAATGCATACTCACAAGGAATATACTTTATGGAAAAAAAGAAAACCGGCAAAACCCAGCAATGATTGAAACTTACAGAGAAATTACCCKACAGATTCCTTCACCAAACCATGTTAAAATAACTCTTTCAACCTTTATAGCAACCATCAGCCATCAACGACTGCAACAACAAATAAATAAGACAAATAAAATCTGTCAAAACATCGTCTATTAATCACTTTTTAAGCAAMAGGTGCTTATGTATCCTTAAGTCATCATTATTGAAAATACTAGCAGTCTTTGAACACATAAGAAATTCTAGTTTCATTTTCATGCTCATCTGTTGAAAATCAGCTCTATCAAGTTCCACCCTCGGTAAAAGATACCGAGATTTACAAAAAAATCATCAGTGAATGACGTGAACAGCACAGTTATGAGAAAGATGTATTGAAAAAATTCTTGCCAGTCAAAAAAGAATTTGGCAGTCAGATGCAAAAGATTATAATTCACTAGAAATATATACGAAATCTCTCTTTTTAAAATATTTTCTGTTCTTAATAACAATTTTTTAACCGGAGATCAAAATCCAAATTATGTAAATGGCACCACCATATACTTGAGAATTTTGCTATTAGACATAGGTTATAAGGATGGAATTGGGGGACCAGGCTCAAGTATATTTCAATCTCCAGGGTTGAGACTGCAAGTTGCAATCAGGATACCAGGGTATTTCACGTTTTCATATAGAATTTTAACTCTTTCTCATTGAATTGGAAAGGTAAAAAAATAAAATCTATACATATATCTATACCTATATCTATATCAATATCTGTATCTATATCTATACCTATATATACACTTCAGGAAATACTTTAGCTCTCTCCGGCCCTCAGTTCAGAAAAGATAAAAAGACAATATCCAAAAGATGCTGGATGCATTAACCAAAGTTAACGCGGAAAAGAACAAGTATGCAGGGCAGTATTTTGGTATGAGCAGCAATGAGTAGGCCTTCTGCCTACAGATTTTAGGTGCCAGATACCAAGAATGGAGACGGTTACTTTCATAGAAAAGGATTATTTCTTTTAGACAAGCACTGGAATCCCTCTAAGACCCCCAACAATCACAGCATCTTATATTTGCTGATGTACACAATCAGGKATCCTAGTTCCGTTGGCCTAGGACCATTTTATTATGGAAAGCAGACACATACAAGTTTACCAAATACTCAATGTGTTTGAGAGGTAGCAAAAACACACATAGTACTTTGTTTTACTTGCCATGCAATTACACATAATTTATAATCAGTGCTTTCATCTTGTGTCTAAATGGGGCACAGAGGAGTTGCAAGGACATTGTTGAATGTAACCCACAACAGAATATAAAGCAAAGGAATAGTAATATGAATTCAGAGGCACCTATTGAAATTAATAGCTAGTTGTGTGCTATTCTCAAAATCAAAAAGGATAAACTGTAGGAGGGGGCACATGGAGAATATACACATGGCRGATTAAACCAATCAAAGATGTGCTGCCTTAAAAAAACCCACAATGCTCATGTTCTATCAGTGTTTCCAGAAAGTCCTTGTGCTGTAGCAGCCACATGAACAATATTGATTTTCATTTTCCTGGACTTTTAGCCCCATAAGCAAGCTGCTCTGTATTACTGTGTAGAAGCGAAAGACAGCAAGCAATGCTTTAAGCTAACTATGAAATTACACCCTGAAATTGTTTTCCTTATTGTTACAGAAAATGGTCCTGCTGTTTACAGCAGGCCTGTGTCTGAAGATGAGGAGAAAGGAACCAYGCACATGACACAGATATTTTGCACTGGACAGAGCTATTCTACACTTGCATGACCGTGTTAAATTGGAAAGAGATGGAACCAGCTCAGTCCTTAGACAAAGCACAAGTGCACCATAATGAAGGATCATAGCTCTTGCAGGACCACAAATCAGGTCCATCATGACATGGAACATTGAGACAGAATTGCACTTGACTGTAATTAAGGACTAAAAGGATGATTAAGGTTAGTAATTCTGCCCCATTAAATAAGAACTGACAGACAGACACGCCTTGCAGCAAATGCCTGGCATTTGAAGCTGGCAGCTTGCAGTTCACTTGGAAGCAACACAGAGTGGATGTGAGAAGTTAATGAGTCCAAACAGGAAAAGGCAAAATTGCAAAGAAAAACTGCAACAATTGTTCAAAGCAGGAATGACAGCCATGACTGTTTGCCTCTTGAAAGACTTTTTTAAMGCTTGTAGTTTTAGCAATAATGCATCATACCTAGAATCACAGAATATGCTGAGTTGGAAGGAACCCACAAGGATCATCAAGTCCAACTCCTGGCCCTGCACAGGACACCCCTAGAATCACACCCTGTACCTGAGAGCATTGTCCAAACACTTCTTGAACTCTGTCAGGTTTGATACTGAGACCACTTTTCTGGGGAGCCTCTTTCAGTGTTTAATCACCCGCTGGATGAAGAACCCCTTCCTGATACCTAACCTAAGCCTTCCCTCACTCAACTTCATGCTGTTTCCTTGAGCACTGTCACCAGTCAGAAGAGTGAAGAGATCAGTGTTCTCATTCTTTTGAAAAATTTTCCCAACTTGGGGCATTTATTGTGAGGGCAGCTCTCCTAAAATGTGTCACTCTGGTCCATGTCCTCACGTCCCTGTTGTTCACAGAAACTGTTGGTGGTAAGTCAATTCAGACATCTGTAATTTTTACTTTAGAATTTTATGGGTGGCTGTTTTGTGGGTTTTTTTGTTGGTTTGGGTTTTTTTTTTTTTTTTTTTTTTTTTTTTTTTTTTTTTTTTTGTTAATGTGGTTTTTTTGTTTTGTTTTGGTTTTTATTATCTTTCAAACAAGNTTTTTGTTTTTTTTTTGTTAATGTGGTTTCTTGGTTTTGTTTTGGTTTTTATTATCTTTCAAACAAGAGTCACATGATCCTGACTTTTCATTTCTTTCCCTATATTCCGTTGTATATCTCTGGTACATATGATACCTCAGAAAGTGGGTCTGCTTCAAATAACACATTAGAAATTACAGCTTTTGAGTGAATTTGAGATCAGTCAACTAGGTAAAATCAAGCAATTTGTGACCACAAAAGAAATCTAGAGGGACCACATGAAGGCTTGGTCCAGAACTTTACATATTTAGGAACAGATGAATATATACGATCAACAAGACAAATTAGGATGATAATTTTTGGAAGACAAGGTAGATAAGAAAGCATCACTGGAGCTGTTGTAGTGCATTTAAACATGAATTTATCATGTGAAACTCAAACCTGGCTAYGGTAAAATGCAAACAGCATATTTGGAAACAGAAAGAAACATGAGAAACTTCTGCCAAACTGCATCAATGAACAAACAGCTTACATCGGGACACCTTCCTTTCAGAGCAGACTGGAAAACAGCTTTCCAAGAACAGAGTCTAAAACCTGATGAAGGAGATGGATTCTTCATTCCTCGAGTATTTTTTTTATTTTTAGAAGTTAAATGCCAGGATGTTCTATTTTTAACACATTAACAGAGTGGTAACAAAAATAGTACATTCTTTATTGTGACTTTTAAGAAATGGCTTGGTAAATGTCAGTTTGGCCTGACCTCCCCAATGATGCTTCAGACAAAAACATCTTACAGTTCTTAATGTCAGAGAACAATCAACACTGTCTAAAAGGCCATACAGCAACTGATCAAATTGCAGCTGGAGCCTAATGAATTAATTACCTGCCCAAATAATAAACACATGTGGGAATTAATGTCTGTACAAAGTTTGAAAACAAAACACAGCTACTCTCCCTCAAGAGTTATCATGCTTAACAGGGGCATTACAAAAAAAAAAAAGTGGGAAAAGAGCTCATTAGCAGGAATCTTACTCACAAATGAATGCCACAAAATCAGTTTGTGTCTGTAACAGTGGCAATCAAACATCTGATGTTATAACTACCTGAAGCTGCTCAGCAGTAAGTCACCTCTGCATTCAGGAGTTACTTCCACATTGCTGTTACAGAGAAATACCACTTATGTACATGCATGACCTAGTCCTTCTTCCCTCTGTTGCACCATCACTGCAAATCCCTGAAATAATACAGAAACACTAATAATATGTCCATCCCAATGCACCCAAAATATTTCCTCACATTCCACTTGGCCAGCAGGAAATCATAAAGGTTCACATGCACTGATAAGTAAGTGTAAGTAAATAAGTGTACTGAGAAGGCCAATGGAAGTGACTAGAGAGTCAGCAAAATTGATATGCAAAGAAAAATAAAAATACACAGTTTCACTGCAGAAGATTTAGTGACATCACAGAAAGCCACTGGGATACTAATAAGTGTACCTAATATTTATATAACTGACTTTTATAGTTATTAAATAATTCATTTGGGATTAAAATTACAAGGAGTAACAACAATAATGGCAATTTTTTTAAAAGTAAAGACAAGACTGTGGCTGAGTATCATGAAACACTACTTGGCAATGAGACCAGCAAAGCAGCACAAAAGCATCCCAGGGGAAGTAGTGGAATCTCCATCATTTAGGATATTTAAAACCAAACTGGACAAAATGTTGGAAAATGTTCTGTAGGGAATAGTCCTGAATTTGTAAGGAGACAGACTGGATGACCTAACAGGTCTTTTTCCATCTGTAATGTCTATTACTCTGCAATTGTCTCATGTCCTCAATCCACACATTAAGTAATCTCCACATTGCTACAGTGCCAAATGGTTTAGCTCCAAAGCTCCCACTCTTTCTTTACTCATCATTTAAGACTAACAGAGCAGATGCTACTTAGGAATGAAAATGTCCATAGCAAGATCAACAATGAGGAATAAAATATAATTCTGAGGCCCAGACATATAATTTCTCTCACACCCACAGTTCTCAAGCTGTGTAAGTGTGTACAAGTATAAAGGGTACCATTAGGGGAATACAAAAAGCTTTACAATGGTGTGCAGCTCACTTCAGTGTTCTGCTTTTTTACTATGACTTGGATTTTTGAAATCAGCATTGTTAAATCCTGTTACAARCTTCTGTGCATCTCAGAAACTGATGACAAATCGTTCTGTAAAATCTCAACCCCATTGTCTCAAGMTCTGCACTGATGACAGTTTCTTTCAGCTACCATAATAATTTAAGCAGTATCTACCTCTGTCTTATTCTCATCACTCAATCTGATTCTAGGCTGTTTACAAGTCTTATTTACATACCGTCRACAGCAGCAGAAAGAGGAAGTGCATTCATTATTACAGACTTTCCCCCTGAAGTTCTTCTCTATAACTCCACAATCTGTAGTATTACTTCAACTGGAAAAAATCAGAAAAAGCATTCTTTGATCTTTTGAAAACAGGATGGCTATCCTGTTTTCATAATGGAGAAACACATCAGGTTTCATGCTTACAAATGAAGGTTTTCTGAGCATGAGTTTACAAAGTGTGAGAAAGAGTCACACATTTCTGTCCCTGAACACACAGAGGAAGGTTTACAGCAGTGAGACAACCAGCAGAGTCCCACCTTGCTTTTTACCAGAGGTGGTACTTTCAATATTTGTGTTTAAGGGCCCTGTTAGTACCATGATAGCTCTGTTTTGTTGTACATCATAAGGAACATGCCATATATGGAACATCTAAAAGTAACAATTTTACTTGTTTTGAACTACATTTTATTTAATAACAGATCAAATATATAGATTTAATTGATCGATTTCAATTTCCTAAATATGAAGGCCTTTGAAAAGTTTTCAAAATATTCAATTAAGTACTATGCAATCAAATAATATCTTTAMGGCTTCTTTGTGAAGCACATAAAATTTTTAAAAATATTTGATGGGTTTTACTTTTTATAGCAATGTTAACATGCTTTCTACATTGTTTTCCACYTTGCTTCCTTTTATATTCACAGAAGGAGAATGAATCCATTAGCATAGCCAACTTGAATTCTTTCCTGGAATAGTGTACAGAAGTCTGCACATGGCACAGGTACTTCAACTTGTTTACATAATGTAATTATGGATTTATATCACTAGATAGGGTGACATTTATAACATAATGTAATTATGGATTTATATCACTAGAGAGGGTGACATTTATAACACTAGAAGTTTATCCATGGCCATGTTTATTCCAGAATAAAAATATCCATATATCAACCTGTAAAGGTATGTAACAGTTATAAATTTAGGATATAATGTTTACCTACATAATCACAATCTGTATTGTATCTGCTCTGAAACGAACATTTTTAAAACAGGGCTATTTCCATTGAATCAAAGAATCCCAGAATGGTTTGGRTTGGTGTTACAATCTGTTMYAATCACAGAGGAGYAAAGTGGATTATGGATAGAATCCTGAGGTTTAAATATTCCCCAGAACAAGATTAAAACCAAATCATGTTAAATGTTGGTACCAAAAAATTGACGAATTTTATTTAACAGTAAAATGAGAAAGAAAGAAAGAAAATCAAAGAAAGAATTAGAAAATGGGGGATATGAGGAGGACAGAACAGGACAGGACATGAGGATTAAGTAGAAACATAGATTAAGTAGAAACATGTCATCATCCTGTGGGTCCCAACATCATGTTGGTCCCCTCTATCTGGTCTTCTTGGTGATGATGRTCCCCTGCCAAAAAGCATATAACCCAATGAATTAATACCAGGTGGGAGTGCCCAGGTACTTCCCCTGAGGCACCATCTCTTGCAAGGCTTTGGGTCAGTTGTATCATTTTATATCACATGCAGTGCTCTGGTGCAGGGTCTAAGGAACCCTTTGGGGGGCTTTTGGTGGGCCATGACACCCCCTCAGCTGCYACTCATGTGAATGTCCCATAAATGTGGCCTTCCTAGGTGGGGGGCCCCGCAGATGACATTATTTGGGTAAGGAAGGATGGGCGTTCACTGCCTCTGACCAGGCAGACATCACACCCAAAACCTCTTCTCCTCCACTCGCGGTTGGGGGCAGTGTGTGCAAACCTGGAAACAGATAAGCCTGGGGCTATGGCCTCTRCCCTGAAGCTGCTGGCCTTGACTCTTCCAATGCCCTCTCAGCCTTATCCTTTACTTTCAGACCTGAGATGCTTTGAACAATAATGACAGTTTTTCTTATCTCAAATAGTCTCAGGTGGTTTAATTCACARTTCAGGCTTTCAGTCAGAAGGGCCATTCCGGGTGGGCTTCCACGGTGCAGCTTCWTTATACAGTCTTGCTATAACAGGCAAAAGTCTTTCATAAAAATGTTTAAACCATAAACCATAACACTGCAGTCTCTGAGAGTTGGAAGGRACCTTCAAGACCATGTAGCTCCAAATCCTTTGCCATGGGCAATGACAACTTCCACTAGACCAGACTGCTCCAAGCCCCATCCAGCCTGGCCTTGACACTGCCAGGGATGAGCATCTGCAACTTCTCTGCACAATCTGTTCCAGTGCCTCACTACCCTCACTGCAGAGAATTTATCCCTAATATCCAATCTAAACTTACCCTCACCTCAAGACACGTTATTTCATTGCAATTATAAATGAATGTTACATATTTTTCTCATCCAGTGCAAAGCAAAACCAAAACTCTCTATTTTCTAAACAGTATCACATATTTAATTACATAGCTAAACTATTACATTTAATTACACATATTATTTATATCTAAACAAAATGGATAAAAATATTTTCTATTTCCCTTCGGAAGCTTAAAAAGTACCAATTTAAAAAAATGTATTAGAAATATGAGATGTGTGACAAGTGAAAAAATCATGAACAAAATCTCAAGTTCWTTTAAAAAAGAATTTACAATAGAGGTACACAATGAGGTTATGTCCAATACCATGTTTGAAATAGAGAAACACTAGAACTCGTAAAATAAATCTTGTGATTGTCTTAAAAGACAACCAATATAGGAAGAAAAACTATTCTACTCTGCACAAAAAGTTTGCTAAACCCAATTACTAGAAAAATACTAAACAGACTAAAACTGAATAAAAATGAAAACCCAAATTAACTACTTAATTTAYCTTTTCTATTTACCACCCATGAAGGGTAAAAAAAAAAGGAAAAAAGCCTGGGATGTTATCTTGTTTTTTTTAACAACACTTATTCCAAATTACTGCATGCTGTTAATTATGTGCTCCAGGAAACATTCTGCAAGAAGCACCAAGCAATACGGCAATCATGGCTTACAAAAGATTCGGAAAACAAACAAAAAAAAATTAACTACTTACAACGTACAGTAACATGTAACAGAAAGTCTGAGGTTTTGCATGCATAGGTTAAAGCATTTCTTGAAAATTATCTTATTTTTAGCATATCAGGAAGAAAAAAAAATGTTGCCATATTAAAACCAAACATTATAAAAAATAAACCAGCCATATCTTGTTTTGACACTAAAGAATAAAAATATCATKTYGTATAGTACCTTGTTTTCCACCTTTGATTTCACTTCATAGATGGTTTCTCATTCATATATCCTGAAMTCCAAGTATAGATCACAGAAATGATATATATATAGAAGATGGTGAATATATATGTGATTTATGTAAGTTAAGCAGCAAATTTAAAATCTATTTAAATTAAATTTTAAATATAAGTTTTCAAGCTACTTGTCCTTTAAATTAAGGGACCTAAAATAATGTTTAATTTTAAGTTTTTCTAGACTTGAGGGCTGAAATGGACAAACTGTTTGGTAATGCGGGGTAATGCCTTTGTGAATTCATCACCCCACCAGGATAGCTGGCAAACCTACCTTCTATAATTTTTAGAAAATGGTCTTAGGGTAGAAACATCAGACATGCCGAAGAGTGATACGCTACTTGTCAGTTCAGCTAAAATTTACACAACACACAGCTAACGAAAACACTAACAAATGATAGAGCACTTGGATAACACACTCTGTCTAGTAATTTTTATAAACACAATAAAAATTGCTTCAGATCAAGAACAATTTGCCTGTTCATAATATTTCAGTTAGTTTTCTAGAYTCCTGTGTTTAGCTCTTCATTTTGAATGTTTTATTTGAGGAAAGAAAACACATTACAATTAAATGAGGTAGAGGAAAGAATTGATACCTTCATGCAAATGTAAGTMAAGACCTTTTTCCTTTTTCTTTTTTGTTTTTTAGAAGACTTTTCTAAAAACACCCATTATCCCATATTCACATTTTGCTTTATGCTTGTGTAAACATTGTTGAGAAACTGCAAGACTTGGTTGACTATCGACTCTTGCTGCCTCCATGAGGAGGAAATGGTTGCTTGAAAAAATGCTGCTTCTTGCAGCTGACAGCTGCTTCTTCTTCCAGGGTTCAGATGGTTGCTGCYCATCTCTACTGAGACTGATTCCATTTCAGGAGAATGAAGAACCTCCCAAGGAGGACAGAAGCATTTGTCTCTTTCCCAGCATAGAAGAATGAGGGAAAATGATGAAGCACTTTTCAATGACACCAGTACTTAGCACCAACTTAATTTCCTTTACTCCACACTCTCATGCCTCATACTTGTTAATGCACCATGGACTTACAGAGCAGGTTTCCCATCTTTCAGTAAGGTGGTCATTTTTGTATACTTATCCATAGGGAACAAGGAAAAGGGTTCACTACACCATGTGAATGCCCTGATAAAAGCAGACATGCTCAGACTGAAACAAAGGATGAAGCAAGTGTCTTTCTTTCCTCCTGCAGCTTAGGCACATTACTTTCTTATTGAAGAAAGACATACTAAAGGAGCTAAAGGGATGCTGGAGTAATCACCTTACACTTTCAACCAAAACTTTTACCTCTAAAAAGATAAACCAGATATGATTAACTATACTTACAGTCTATGCATCTACTAACTGCACACAAGTCAAAAWATGAGAGGCAGAGTCATATTAGCATAATTTTTAGCTAGTTACTCTTTTTCATTGACTTAACCAGCAGTAATTAAAATGAATTTGTSTGTCACAGACAACATATATTAACAAAATCCATTATCAAACTAAACTAACAAACTGTAGCTAAAAGCAAGAATTCCCTAGAAAACTATTATAGATGCTCCAAAATAAATCAAAATGTATTATACCTTTAATGGATATTTCTTCCTTGCATGAAAAGGAGAAWTTAAAAAAAAWTAAAATCCTTTTGAGATTGTCGACTGCAACTCCAAGGGCACAGTGTGGCCATGCAATGCAATGTTCACATTATAAAGACAACCAAACTAACACTATGTCATCAGATAATATATTTACATGCCATATTAAAACAATATACAGAAGCAGTAGTTTCACTCCTAATTACTTCATTATTAGCATACTGTGAATAGACTTGCATTACAAGGTGCAGATATGCTTTTAAAATCCCCTTGCTGCCCCTGTTTTCCACATCTTCCTCCCATTAGGTAAGCACCATATCTATGGAACATCATTCTGAGTAGCTAAGAAATGAATGACAGCTCTTCTGGCACAGCATCATTCATGTTTCAGGTCTACTGTGCTCTTCCTTTACCTTCATTGCTAATTATTTTGCTTCTTCTTACATTGCTAAGAGGTCAAATTGTAGATTTAGAGAACATAAGGCTATGAAAAACATCATGACCATCTATGCTGGTCTCCTGAATAATAAAGACAATAGAATTATATGATTCCAAATTAAATATATAAAATCCTACTAAAGCAACAATTTATTGTACTAAATTACTTCCAATCCCAGTTTTAAAGGACTTCAGACTCTGAAGAGCTCCTCATGTTCCTAAATCATTTGTTCCACTGGTTAATAGCCTGAGTATAAAATTCTTACCTAAATCTGCCTAACTCCACCTAACATGCATCAAACYGCACAGACTTCTAGCAGATGCAAGACCCTATCCCCAGAAACCTCCTCTGGGTTGCTGGAAGTTTTTATTAACTCYTTTTGTAAACTTCTTAGTTAAATTAGCATTCTAGTTTATCTCAGTCATGGGGATAATACTAATCAATTTAGCAAATATTTTTGAGAATCGAGAAGCCCAAGCTTATGGAGAAACTTATGGGCAAAACATCCACATTGAACACAGAAGCAGAAAGAGAGAAGAACAAGTAACCAYGAAGCTGGAAAAACCATCTTACATTAGTTATGCAGTCTAGTTTCAAAAAAYATCACTGGACTGAGCAACTTCATCATACTATTCTTTCAAAATAGTCAGCTGTTTGAAACAAAATTGTATTTTGATCACTTACATAATTTCTACAGACCTGAAATATTCTTACTCACAAATGAATTGGAAACAAAAGACTTTGAGAATAATTTTAAAAGCCATTCAAAATTTTAGCAYTTACCATGATTTAATATACTCATTTGTTCCTAGTCTTTCAACATTATTTCATCACTYCTTTCTTCCTAATTGTCATAATAAGCATGCCTATGTAAGTTAATATGTACTGAAATAAAAACAACCAAACAGAATGAAAATGTTTAAAATGTAGCCCCAAGGAACAGCTGAGGAAAAGGGCAAGATTTCTTACTTTTATTAGACATTTAGCCTGAACTACAGGTTAAAGGTTCTGTAACACACTAACAACGTGGTTTCCTTTAGGGTATAGCTTTTGGATGGTTACCAAGACAAATTTTAGCTCCTTGTACAATTCTAACCCTGTTTGCTATACAAACTTCTTTGCCTCATTCAACTCCTTCCATAAACTTGTGACTGCCACCAAGACTGGAAGAAGTCAAATTATTTTTCTAACTCACAGTGAAAACACAATATTTATAATTATCTACAGCTACATCTTTTTCCCCATGTGAACAGGATTTTGTCTCCCTTGCAAAACACCAACACAGTTTCAAGTATATAATGCATAATTATTCTATCAGTATTTTAAAATTCCAGCTCCTATACCACCTTGGATTTTATAGATTTCCTACAAGTGAGATAAACAGTATCATGTTTGACCAAACCAGATTTCACATGAAAATAATAACTATACTGAGTTAGGCWTGAAGATTAAATGACTGAAAAAATGCTAAAACCTTATAATGATCAACTGAAAAAATATACTCAAAAAGCTATGGAACCAGAAAATTATCTTCTGGAACAAAATAAAAATGCTATCAGGATTAAAATATAAAACCAAAGTAATCGAGCCAATTGTAACCAATATTAAAAGTGAGACACTGCTCAGAGAGAGAACTTTTTCTGAAGTGTTGCATTAGTCACAATAAAGTAGGCAATTTGAGAGAAGTCTGAATGAACAAAAAGCTGGAATTTTAACAAGAAAATTCACATGTTGACAAGAACTTCATACGCCTAGAGACTAAACTAAATGTAAGTCTTCAACTTAATTTTTTTTTTTCCAAATGAGGACAGTTAATATTATAATTAGGAATTATAACAACTGTTCTGTGAGAAAGAAGAACCACTAACTAACAATATAAGAGAGACAGGACCTCAAATACGGGTTCCCCTCAAGGCCCTTCACCAACCTCATGGCCTCCTTTGGATGCTCTCTAATAGTTTAATGTCTTTCCTATATTGTGGTACCCAAAACTGCCCCCAGCACTCGAGGTGAGGCAGCCCCAGGTCAGAGCAGAGCAGGACAATTCCCTCCCTTGCCCGGCTGGTGATGCTGTGCCTGATGCACCCCAGGACACSCTTGGCCCYCCTGGCTGCCAGGGCACTGCTGGYTCACATTCAACTTTCCCTCAACCAGGACTGCCAGGTTCTCTTTCCATGGCATTGCTCTCCAGCCTCTCATTCCCCACTCTGTCTGTACATCCAGGGCTATCCCATCGTAGGTGCAGAACCCAGCACTTTTCTTTGTTGAACTTCATATGGTTGGTGCTTGCCCAGCCCTCTGATTTGTCTTGGTCTCTCTGMAGGGCCTCCCTGGCTTCAAGGGATCAGCRGCTTCTCCCAATTTCATATCATCTGTGAACTCGCTCAGTATCCTTTCAGTCCTGTGTCCAAATAATTTATAAAGATATTGAAGAGCACAGGGCCGAGGATGAAGTCCTGTGGAACCCCAGTAGTGACAGGTCCCCAGTCTGATGTCACCCCATTCACTGTAACCTGCTGTGTCTGACCCATGAGCCAGCTGCTCACCCATCCCATGATGCCTTTATCCAACTGAACACTGGACACTTTGTCCAGAAGAGTCCTGTGAGAGACAGTATCAAAAGCTTTTCAGAAATCCAAAAATATTACTTCAATTGGCTTCCCTTGATCAGCAACCTGGGTCACCTTGTCATAAAAAAAAATCTGGTTTGATAAGCAGTCCCTTCCCCTCATGAACCCATGCTGGCTSTGACCAATGACTGCTTTGTCTTTCAGGTGTTGTGCAATACCTGCCAGAAAAGCTTTCTCCATAATCTTACCAGATACTGAAGTGAGCCTTCAGGCTAACCAGCTTGTAGTTTCCAGGGTCATTCTTCTCACCCTTTTTAAAAACCGGGACAATGTTGACCAGCTTCCAGTCAACTGGGACCTCTCCAGATTCCTAAGACCATTCAAAAATCATCAAGAGAAGCCRCATAATGACATCAGCCAGTTCTTTAACTATTCTCAGATAAATCCAATCAGGGCCCATAGATTTATAGATTTATCCAGCTAGAGCAGCAGATTCCTCAGAATTTCAGTGTCAACTGCGAGTTTATCATTCTCACAGTCATGGTCCTCCATCTCAGAATGGTGGGACCCTCTTAGTTCCACATTGGTGTTGAAGACAGAGGGAAAGAAAGCAATAAACACCTCTACCTTGTCCATATCTCTGTTTTTGAGGTAACCATCCTCATCCTCTAATGGGCCCATGTAACTTCTGCACTTTTGCCATTAATGTATTTTTAAAACTGTTTTGACTGTCCCCCACATTTCTGACCAGCTTCAACTTCAGCTGAGCTTTGGCCACACAAATTTTCTCGCTGCAGTGGCAGTCAACATCTCTGTATTTTTCCCGTCACTTCACCTTGCCCCCACTGGGTAGGTGCTTTCCTTTTCTTATCTCCAAAGGAAGTTCCCTGCTTTGCCAAGCTGGCCTTCTACCTTGTCTGACTTCTGATGTTTTGGAATTACTTGTTTCTGTGCCCTTAGGATGCACCTCAGCACCTGCAAAAGCAGTTTCCAAAGGGACCTTACCAACTAGTTCCCTGAGCATCCTGAAATTTGCTCTTCTCATTTCCAAGGTTGAAGTTTTTTTGGCACCTTTCCTGCTGTCAACCGAGATTTTAAACTTGACTGCATGGTCATTCTGGCCAAGATGGCCACCAATCTCTACTTWGCTCACAAGACCCTCTCTGTTAACCAGCAACAAATCAAGGAGGGCATCTCTCCTCGTTGGCTCTCTTAGTACCCGTATCATGAAGTGGTCATCCAGGTGTTTTAGGCATCTTCTGACTGGACCAGGGAAGGGGGAAAATCAGTTGTTCATATAAGTTTGCATCTAACTGCTTTTCTTCCTATCAGCAGCCAAAAGAGCTATCAGAAATTTACATTTGCTCACAATAAATTACCTCACATAAAATTCCCCAAGTCCAGATTGTCTTATATCACCTTAAATTTAAACGCAGTGACTTAGTTCTTCTAAATTAGAGAATGCAAGTTTCCAAAGATACTAGAGCTGATGTGGTAATCAGWAAAAGGGAAGGATCAGGGAACAGAAAAGTGAGAATAACCCCTGTMTGACAGTAGAACAGAGAGACTTAAGATGCTATTCACTTTGACAATGGATGGCAGGTCRTTCAGCGCATGCACTCTTTGGAAGGAGTAAGAGCACATGATGCTTTTTGCAAAGCCAACAGAAGCAAAAGGAAGCTGAGGGTACTACAAGCACAGGTTTTCGAAAAAACATGAGAGGGATATAAACAAATGCAGTAGGATTCCAATATTTCAGAGTGAATATATAAGGATATCAGAAGTACTGGTTTAGAACGCCCTAAGGAGAGCTAAGGGTACTGCTAAATGATACCAAAGGAAGAGGGAGGTAGCAAAAAGCTGGTGTTTACAGTGACAGGATGTAGCAGATAGACAATACTCACTCTGCGCTCCCATCCCCCTCCCCCCCCCCAAAAAAAAGGCAAAAGAAAATTCATTCATTACTTTTGACAGAACAGAGTATTACAGTACCATAAAARCGGAGAAATAACATGGAAAATTGAGGTATGGGTAATCTTCTCAATGTGAAGATGTATGCTTTAATTTCATGGTACTCTGGCTACCAAGGATGGGCAGGAGTGGGTAGCACTCACCCTTCCATCATCTGCTGCTGTAGGCAGTCAGGAATGCAGGACACGGGGACCAAGCATGGTACCATGAGAAGTCTGCTTTCACATCCTTGTTCCCAAGAAAAACTCTGCAAGATCCACTCTTRCACTCCCTCAGATTTCACAGTGATTTCACTGTAAGAATGACAGAAAGTTATCTTTKATGATAATTATGGCAGTTTCCTTCAACACTCATTTGCTAATTACTTTTTTTTAATAATTTTGATATTACTGATTCTGCCCTTACTTATTGGCAAGATACTCCTCAGAAGACTGTGTTACATTCTTACCTTTTACTGGGGGGAGAAAAGGAAGTATTTTACCAATAGAATATTTTAACAAACTAATTAGTATGAACTTGAAAGCTATTAACTTGTTGAAAAAGCTATTAACATATTTTCATTATGCTATCTTGCAAATTAAATATCTATGAGACTCCAGAATCAGGTCTTTATTCTGAGAGGAAATGTCTCTGCTAGGGAGATTAATTTTTTTCCTTTTAATTAGAAAAATAAGGTAACATGACAAATGTGTATATATTTCCCGCACACATATTTGTAAGTGGTGTTCATTGTACAGTAAAAGCTTAAAGAATCAGACTTTAACCTATTCTAAAACCTAATATTTCAGCTCACCAAATAATAAATTCTTGCTTTTTGGCATATTTCTGTGCTCATCTGAGAATGCACGTCTCCTTTTTGTTAAAGCAGGGAAAGAATTACACATAAGAACAGCAAAAAATAATTCATTTACTTAAAAAATAAGTAAATTTTCCTTTTTAAAAGTGAGGAAGTGTTTTGCTTAAAAGAGCAAAACTCATACAATTTAACACAAAAGTTTAAAATAGTTCATCCCACATCCACTATCTCAATACYSTGCTTTCATGAACCCTGCAGAAATTCTCCCACCTTTGGACAAGCTGTGAATCTTTGCAGATTATGTTTTGCATATGCTCAGCAGCAAGTTCCTTCCAAAAGCAAGTCTCTTTAAAAAAAAAAAATAAAAAAATTCCCCACTGAGTATTCTCCAAGCTGGAGATGAAGGAGCTAATCTAGTGCTTTGTAGTTGCCTCTGTTCCAGGCTGTTACAATGCCAAAGACAAGAAGAGACAGCAAGGGAACATTTTCTTCTGTGCCTTTTGTTCCTTAACTAATTGAGCACTGAGAGTTCACAGATGAGAGAAGCATAAAAGAGGCAAAGCAGACCAAAGACAATTAGGTAGATTAGACAGACAACYGTTACTGGGACAATGATACAAAAGGTCAGAGGGAAAAAGAAACTATCAGAAGGGGAAGAAACTGAGACAGTTTTAGACCTGTATTTGCCCATGAAGGACAATGAGCAAAATCAGGACACAAAGTAAGGTGGATATATGGGTTAAGCAAGATTAAGAAATATGTCAGTGAAAGAAAAGTGGTGTTAAACAGATGTCATCAGGTGAGAGGAGGTAGAGGACAATTCTGTACCAGTATAACACTTCCTGCTCAGAAACTGGAACTCAGTCTGAGTTTCCAAACTCAACCATCTACAGTGGTCAGCAAMCATGTGCTTTCACAGCCTTTAGAARCTGGCCCCTGTACAGATGATTATCATTAGTGCTCTCTCAAATTAAGTACCAGATGTTTGTATTATCACAATGAGCTATGTGAAGATCAATATAATTCCACATCATGGATTTTTTTTTAGTTGGCTTCACTTTAAACCTTAGCAGTCTATATTGATAAAACWACAATTTTTCTGAGGGATCATTTTCTAACTGAATAATATTATTTCCCAAATTACTTTTAGCCCTTCCTTCAAATCATAAGTCACTGCTAGAGAAGTACTAGTATTACATCTAAAACTGACAGAGTTGAAATGGCACCACCAGTAATGTGGAAAATAGTGTTTAAAGATCTTTATAGAGCTTTGCAGGAAACATCATCATCACTGCCCTAAGCCARTAAATAATCCTATTGTTGGATAAAAAATATACAGAATTTGTCCTTCCACAGAAAAATAAAATTTTGTTGAATAAATGTGAGACAYCAAGATCCCACTGATGGTACATAATGAGGTGAAAAAATAATCTATTCAATCCCCTTACCAAAGTCATTTGAGAAAAATATCCTTAACAATAAGCCAATTTAAACAAGAAATCCATATTGTAAAAGCAGTCTTTGTATTTATCATGTTTTTCTTATCTAGATAA
The DNA here is from genome assembly GCF_030028575.1 of Malurus melanocephalus. Classification (NCBI taxonomy): domain Eukaryota; kingdom Metazoa; phylum Chordata; class Aves; order Passeriformes; family Maluridae; genus Malurus; species Malurus melanocephalus. The sequence goes on along the minus strand of NW_026623687.1, from coordinate 450,025 downwards.
TTAAAAAGCTAAGAAGGAGATGTGTTTTGATCAGTGTGGCCCCATTTTTTTCCATTCAGTTCTTTCTGTTTTCATTGTTGAGAGGTTCATAAAAGAGTATWCCTTTCTCCTTAGTTGCATGCAACACTAAACTGAGGTTTACAGAGAAGTTCAGACTTTAATGTTGWTCTTTTTATTATCACCAAAAATAATGTGGACACGTGTACTGACCCTGCTCTTGTGAAAATCTATACAAAGTAGGAGGCACCTCTAGAAGTGTGTGAAAAGATGCCAAGAATTCAAAATGGAAATTTTAAWATAAAAGGATAAATATTAAAGAATGGTCTCCCCAAACTGAATGAGAATCAAATAAGAAAGATTTATACCTTATGTCTAGCTGTTATTCTGAAGAATCTTAGATCTAATTTTAGAGAAATGTTGACTGCAAAGCACAGAAAGCATATTTTCTGCATTTATAGGTACCATTTTGCAGTGTTACTTTTTAGATTAAAACTGCATTTTACAGTGATGCAAAGAACTACAAAGCTGAAAAGAAGGATTATAAAACAGAAAGGGTAGTCTTTAGTTTAAGAAATGTTTCYATTGCTCTCCGAGGAGATTTATTTCATCCAGCATATAGCATGTGTCAAGAGTTATGCTGATCCTTCACCGGGAGCTAAGTACCCTGATACTTTTTACATTACCATGCACCACAATAGCAATCCTTGACACTGGTTATAAGTGTCAGATGGAGCCTTCATTAATTGTCATCATCTTTAAGACATAAAAGAAACCCTCTCTTCCTGAATGTTATTACACAAAAAGTGTACATGTTATCTATATACAGCAAGTGCAAAAATGTTTTGTATTGTAATAATAATAATTTAGAATATATGGGATAAAAAGTGTACTATTGTCAAACTGTCAGTCAAAACCCTTGTTATACAAGGATAGAACATCACATCCATCTATAACAGCCTTTTCTGTCAGTCAAATGTGTTGTTCTATACAAATCTAGCCTCAATTTGATTTTTAAATCGGAAGAGGCTCTAAAACATTATATTGATGTGATACCACTGTGATCTAAGTTGCTGTTGATATCAGAATACAACAAAGGTTTCCTCTCTAGCTCTGCTTCTGCTTTTAGACATCTGCAGAACACAGATGATTTTCATATRTAAGTATATGAACAGTCAATTTAAATTTTTCTTTCATTATGTTCCAAAGAAATGTTTGGTGATAACCRCTAATTTTAAATAAGTCATAATTTGCAAAGTCTGTATAAGGGTGATGAAATTATTAATATGAACCCTACAAAACCCAAGAAATACTCCTGTTTATCTGTCACTGACCTTCACTCAGAATAAGATTGGTGCCTTTATCTCAGCTATGTGTTTTATGAAAAWTGAGTTAAAAAGCACTGAAGTCCTTCAGCATTTTTCTGTTACACTTGCTGCGAAAGAACTGAATGGGACACATTATTCACTCACAAAAGAATGCAGAGTTGGACTCTGTTTCTTGTCCCACAGTTAAAGTGAACACAAACAAAAAGCACAGTGAAATTTAAATTTTATTGGAAAAAAAATACAAAGTAATAAGACAAGCTCTGGCCCTTTTTAACCTACTCCCATGCACACCMTGACATCTGCCATTTTTCTACTAAGTTACTAATTCTCAAACCTGGGTTCAACATAAGMCTGAGAAAGCATCTCAAATCAATCTTTCCATAGACCACTAATGAACTTAATCATCCCATTTCTGCCATCTTTCAAGTATGAAAGTAAGATAATAAAACATACCGAAAGGTTACCAAACAGCAACAACAGGTTGTTGAGTTGCATGTCTTGATTTTTTTCTTTCTAATTTAATACAGGAAAAATTTATCTAGAGTGATTTAATAGCATCCTAAAAATTTTTTGGGCATATGCAATGTACCAGACTTTTCCATAGGCATAATCAGTAACTTTTAATATACTTGGCATTCACAACCACTGCATGGAATACTACCTAATGACAAGGTTCTAAAATCCTCAAGAGCCCTGGGGCAAGTTCAAACAAATTGCTATTGAGATGATATCACCATTCACTTTTCCACTTGGGGCAAGTTCAGATGAATTGCTTCTGAGATTGTATCAGAAATYTGTTCTCCAGTTGCACTGTTTTCAGGAACACCTACAGTCAAAAATCGAGGCTGCCAATGACTAAACAATCTGTTTTCAGAACACTAAAGCGTACAACTCTTAGTTAAGGCACAAAATGCAATGTGCTTAGTTGAGCTAAATGTTTTAGCTTACCAGCCCAGCTACCATTTTACAGAACTAAAGGTAAAAGAGCTGGCTACAGTAACCCTCAGTATATCAGACTCAGAACTAAATTATGTACAGAACTATTCAACAGTAGTTTTCAAACTCAGCCCATAACTTAAAAAAACCAAGAAAATAAACCAAGAAAATAAACCAAGTTTGAATGCGTAGGTTACCGCATAAATGCTTCTTCTCCAGCATGTAAATATGAAGATTCATTTCTTCCCCAAATTTATATTTTCAAAGAAGACTACATCATGGTTGATTTTTAAATGTATACAGTCATGGAGAACAGTGCACAAATTTCCACACTGACTATCAAATTCTAATCATTATTTTGATTGATAAAAATGTCAAATGTCTATACAATGTCAATTGCCTACCGTACAATCTCTTTCACCATAAAAACTGGCCCAAAAGATAGACAGGTAGATAGATAGATAGATAGATAGATAGATAGATAGATAGATAGATAGATAGATAGATAGATAGATAGATAGATAGATAGATAGATAGTTAATACCAAAGATTTTTCATCACCAATACCCTGTTTTATACATCATAAACTATGGAACAGAATCACTTCTCTTGACAGATCTGCATCATCCCCAGAGCTTCTGCCTGACTGTATGAGGTAGGTACTGTGATTTTTTTCCTCCTTCTGTACTGTCATGATTATGCTAGTAGAACACAGTTAGGCATACCAATCTTAAAATTTCAAAGCACAGAAGAGATAATAATTTATGTCTGCAACACTAAGAAGCAAGCAGATATTTTACATACCTGGAAATCAAAGAAAGGTGAAGTGCTTTGTCTAAAGGCTCTTGGAAGAAATGAGTAACAAAGCCATAATTAAAATTCAACATCAAGATTCATGTTAATCCTCTAGACCTAACTGTCTTTTTTCAAAGTGCATGATTTGGAACATCAAAATAAGAATCAATTCAGTCCCTTTTGTCAATACACGCTTTAATGATAAAATAAAACACCACATTCAGCTTCTTCCTCTGTATTCACATGAACAATCATTTCTTAGGAATCAAACTCATKAAATCATTTTGGATTATAAAGAACAATTACAAAGTAAGTCAAGTCACACGTAAAATTTAAATTCCACATTCGATTTGGCTTCTGCCTCTGTGTACCGAGGGACCCACAGGAAAAAACACACATACGTGCCAGGTATGCTAGTATACCAACTTATACTAGACCAATTTAATTAGTTTGCTTTCAATGCAAAGGTGCAGCACCTCAGCAATTATGAGATCGTTAATACAAGAGAGCATAACAGCACCTTTAGAGATCTTGTCTAACCTCTAGGCACACATATAACTCCCATTAAGACTAATGGGAGTCACATGTGTGTATCCAAGGGAGAAGAGACCCATTAAAACTGATACAACATATCCATTAATCTTCAGGTCATTCTTAAGGTCAAACATTATAAAAATGTTTATGAACAGTACTTGCTAGGTATTCACAGTGCCTACTTTGGTTTTGGTACAGAACTGTAAGCAGTTAAGGCCATGGAAAATGTCTGCATTAAAAGCATCACCGTGTTTCAAGTAGTGGCACAGAAATTTGAGAGTGCTTTTCTATAGTCAGAGGGGACATTCTTCTATCATATCCTGAAAGAATTAGAAGGATAGAACTGACAGGGAAGGTTAGACACAAATGAAAACCTTGGACAAAGGTATGCTCTAGCTTTTCATTTTTCTTCCATCCCCCTCTGTTTCTTCATATTTCAGTCCCTTAGTTGCAGTTTTCTGCTTCAGGAAGCATATTAACAGCAGCGACTAAATTTCCAATCGGTGCAGCTTACTACAAAGACACTACAAATAATGTTTTGATTACTGAACCCCCAGCAAACCACAACAATTCAAGTACTGCTTGTATGGAGGAAAGGGTGTTTAAAGTGTTTCAAAGAGAAAGGTAATCTTACTTTGCTCTCAATTTCTTTCAGTATACCTGAAAAATCCCCTTTTCATCACCACAGTATAGTTTAAGCAAGCATGCTCTCTTCCAATTTTGGAAAAGACAAGGTTATCCAGTCTGTAAAACCAACCTGTTTGACAATGAATTTGCTGTCTTTTGTCCACATTCAGGCCTGGAAGGAGAGAGGGATTTCTCAGCAGCATGAAGGCCAGATGATCTCCATATGAACAGAGCAGAAGGAACAGCAGAAGGAAATATGAGTGACAGATGAGTACAGAAATGCAGAAATGAGGACACACTTCAGAGATGAAGTACCTCTATTTACTACTTATTTCAGCAACCAGAGTAAACAAGAAGAAGTGGCTTCATCAAGAGTTACTCATGGACTATTCTTCCATACTCAGCTTCCAGAACGCATGTCAAAACTCTTACTCTATATGTAAGACTTCAGAACTGCCCTACAGTACTTCCTGTTACAGGAAGGTGACAACTTAGCACTGCAAACTTTGGTTCAGAGACCTCCTGTGACAGATACAGTCAGCTGCCTCTGCAGTGTCAGATCAAAACAGAGGCAAGGGCTCACCTGGAAAGCACGGCTGCCAGAGACAGACACAGTGTTATATTATTGTATATTATTATTATATTAGCCCCACCAAGAAACACCACATTGCTGAACTCTGGAGCTGTAGGTCCCATATCACCTTTCTCAGCTATGTGCATGTGACACAAGGTCTCATTTCACAACATCTTAAATGACAAGATCTCCACAATGCCCCACACAAGGAAGTGGTTTTGTTTCTAATTCAAATATACAATGATAAAATAATAGTAATAAATTAATTTCATGGTTCAATTAACTATTCCTCAGCAGAAATAGATTATTACATGGTTTTGTTTTAAAAACAAAGCAAAAATTACCCCAAATACTTTGGTGCACAAAGTAGTCTGTCTAAAAGTTTAAGGGTGGTTGTTTTTCCTTTATTGGTGTCATAAGCTTTCCACTACAATGTCTTTCAATGAAACAAAAGAATCTTTTCTAGCTCAAAACAGTTACACCACTTGGCTTAAAATGCACTTTTCACACAAAAAGATCTAATCACCATTTTGTGAAGTCAGATATGTGAATTAGCCTTATTTACTTCAAACAGTTCTTCTAAATGGAAGAATTGCTCGTTCTTAACAAAGTTAGACATCTGTTTTGCTTTATCATTGTGAAAAATTACATACAAACACTGAACAAAATTGTTCTTTCAGGACACTGGTATTCATAAAGGCCTCCATTTTGTTTTGTGGCATCTGAGGTAGTCCAGAGTGCTAATTTCTCGTGACTTAGAAAAAAATAGTACAGAATCCAGCAATATGTGCCTATAGAATGCYCCACAGCCTCCTAAGCACAGACAACCTCAGCAAGATATCTGAGGAACTATAACCCTCAATGTCACCAATGAATCTGGGCTCGGGAATATGTCAAAACTAAGTATAGTTATGGTATGGAAACAAATAAATCACTATTTGAGTATCTTTTAACTCTCATGTTTAATAAACATTGCCAATTCCTCCCCACCTGTTCATACGAAGTTCTAATTTGCTTTACAGATCAGGAAAAGCCAATTTCACAATGTAATTCGCGTCACCTAACGTGTACAATACAAATAATAACTTTTGAATCACYTAAAACACTTTGGGCCCGTGAGGGAGAACCTGACGCCGATGCGAGTAACCAAGCCAGTAACCACATGCCAGACAGTGAAACTGCTGGGGCAACACCGCCCGCAGCGCTTTCAGGATGTCGCCGATATTCCTTCCCCAATCTTGCTTGTTCTTCCTCCCACAGCCCTGCGAATCCTGCCCCTTAACACTCCACAGGTCTCCCGTCTCTACGGTCTCCATCCCAGACTGCCCTCGACTCTAAGTTGCTGGGTGACCACGCCATCCCAGGCCAGGAGTCACCCGAGCAGAGCGGGGGAGCAGGAGCCGCTCCTGACTCGGGCTGCATTATGAACGGTGACACCGCCATTGGGGTCCCAGCGGCACCCAGAGCCGGGATGCCGGCACGAGAGCAGCCCCGCCTCCCGCCGCTCCCATTGGCTGATCTGCCCCGTCCCGGGCTGCTGATTTGCTGCTCGGGCTGTCAGTCAAGCAGCTCGGCCCGCTTTGGCACGGAGGCCTTCCCGCGCGCCACCCCGGCTTCCCAGAGCGCTTCCTGCGCAGCCGCGCCGGGTGCTGGCCGGAGCTCCCTGCCGTACCTGGGGCCGCCGCTCTGGGCAGCGCCAGCCGCCGCYGGGACCCCAATGGCGGGACGGTGCCCGCGGGCCGGGGCGGCTTAGGGGAGAGCGCCACAGAGGGCTCCGTCTGCGCAGAGCTTCGCTGGGAGGCTCGAGAKTGAGGCCGGCGCACTGGCGGAGTCCGGAGGGCTGGGCCTGGCACGGCGCAGGTCAGTCGGGACGCGGTGCGGGACAGCCCGGAGCGGCTGCGGCGGGCGGGGGTTGCTGCAAGGACCGTGGCCTTGGGCGGAACCCACCCAGGCATCTCCCGCGGCCCGGCAGGCCGGGGCAGCCCATCTGGGTCAGGCTAGGAGGGCCTGCTTACAAAAACTTGTGTTTGGCCTGCTGCACTCCCCGGTCACTCCCGTTCCCTGAGTCCCGCTGGCGTTCAGCCTCCTGGTGCYGCAGCATGCGGAGACGGGGAGCTTTCCAGCTAGGCCCAGGCGTGTGGTAAGAGAGGTTAGAGCCTGGTGATGACCTCTGCGGAGAGAAAAGGGCAAAACACATCCTGTTAGAGGGGTATTATCATCTGAATTTTGATATCAGTTGAGAGATAAAACTTTATAAACTTCAAGGGTCTTTCCTCTGACTGCCAAATTACAGGTGGCAAAGAAATCCAAAGGGGCACCCTTCTACTTTCTGTTAATCCAATTTTGTGCAGCGTGTAAGTAACAAAGCATTGGTTCACCACTAAACAAATGTGGATTTATTCTGAATGGCCAGTGTGTTTTGACAGAGAGATTAATTCTGCTTGTGACATAGTCCATACTGGAAACCACAGCAATGTATGTTTGTTGTGTGATCTTTCACCTGTCAGTGTGAGGGAGCTGTTGACTRAGGTCAAAGATGAAGTATGACTAGAATTTGTACTAAATTATGAAGTTKGTACTAAAATTTGAGTCCAAAATACTTAATCACTTGCTTTTATTGGAAATTAGTGAATTCTTGTCACACTTYTTCAGAGCTTTTTTTGACATACAGTTCAGCAAAAGTTGTTGATAAAGTTTTCTCTTTAAGACTAATGCTACTTTTATTCTTTTTGAAGATGTGTTTTATCAGTGTTTCTACAGACTCTTTTTCATCTTACTGCTGYAATTCCTCCTCAGCAGCAGGGTGGTTTTTTCGGTTCTTGGATGCCCACCATGACTAGTTTATCAAATGAAGTGATTAGTAGGAAAACAGCTGAAAGTGTCATTGCTGGTACTTAATTAGAGTAGTAAATAAGCTATTAAGGGGAGTGAAAATTCATGGCTGATTTTTTTTTTAAATGTTTGTTCATACTGCATGAAGTCATCAATTTCCATTACTTGTTATGGAGTTAAATTCAATCTGTAAGATGTATAAATTAGCTCATTAAAAGGGCTTTTTTAAAAAATTGTGATTTTTGATGGAAATTGAATAAACTAGTAGGGCACATAATTAGGAGTACTTGGAGGGATTTGACACTTAYATTTTAATTCTTCTGGAAATTAGTACAGAAGTAGATGTTCACATCAGTATTGGAGTACGTCCTTTGGTTGCTAATGCCTGTAGCATTAGGTGTTGGTGAGAATACGTTTTTGGAGTTAGTGCTGGATTGATGGTTGGACTCACAGATCTTAAAGGTCTCGTTCAGTCTTGATTCTAGGATTTTGTGATTCACACCTAATTACTGTGATGCTTGTAAAGTTTTTGCTGGAGGCAGTGTATTGGAAAGTGGAATACATTTAAAGCTATTGTCTTTGAAGGTTTTGCAAGGATCTGATGTATTGCACCCTTTTTCTTRCCTACCAGTTGATTTTTTTGAGGGGATGTCGTGGAGATTCAGAGAGACGGGGCGGGGGTGGGGACAAATAAGGGAAGAAATCRACAGCTTTTTGAAGGAACACTAGTAGTAGGCAGTAGACAAAATTAGTCAGCAATTTGAGATTTACCTTATTATCTATGTGTTTTATTTCTCTATGGGTTATAATAGCCCACTCTTACAAAAATTTAAAAAATTCCACAGTGCTGTTGTTGCACTTGGAATTTCTGCATTTATTCAGTGAAAACAGAAACAAAGATACAGAGAAACAAATTGTGTCCACCTAACACTAACTAATAAGCTTTAGCTGTAAATACAGTTTCAATGAATTAGCTTGTTAAGCGTGGTGTATTCCAATAATAGTAATYAAGATAATAAGAATTGTGAATAAACTTTTGTATTAAAAGRTAGCACTGCATTTAATAAGAAATGTTCTTCATATATTTTCAATAAATTCTTTCTGTATTAATGTCAGTCTAACTGAAGAGTAAGATATATTACATTTTTGATACCTTACTTCTTAAACTTTTTAGGTATTTAATGATTTTTTTGTGCAGAGAGGGCTTTTTAAAGACTTACTAGGTAACAACTTATTCAGTAAAGAAGTTTGCTGTGTTTGTGCCAGTTTAGCACTGTTTCTTCTAAGATGTATGGTCTCTGACAGAAACTAATGTAATCTATTTCTTATGCARTCGGTTACTTATATTAGTACCTGCTTTCTCTGAGGGCCTGATTTAAGAATAAGAAAATAAGATCATCGCCCTGGATTTCAGGAAAACAGCCTCTGGCCTCWTCAGGGTTCTACTTGGAAGAATCCCTGAGAGTCAGGCTCTGGAGGGATGTAGCACAGCTGGTTGATACTCAAGGATCACCTCCTCAGAGCTCGGGAGCAGTCTGTGCCAACAGTTATGAAGTCAGGCTAAAATGCCAGTAGCAATGCATTGTTGAACAAGGAGCTCATTATGAAACTCAGACATGAAAATAAWTATGCAGAASCAGGAACAGGTAATGTGGGAGGAGYATAGAGGCAGTGTCTGAACRTGCATGGATGCMCTTAGGAAAGTCACACTCTGCCTGGAGTTGAATCTGGTGAGGGATGTCAAAGGTAACAAGAAGTGCTTCTGCAAATAYAGCAGTAGCAGCAGCAGTTACTAGGGAGAATGTGATCTCATGGCMGAATGGACAGGGAATATGGAAAAGTCTTGAGGTTCTGAAGGCTGCCTTTGCTTCCATTTCTACTAGCAAAGACCTTCAGGAAYTGTAGAACAGAGGGAAAAGTCTGGSGCRGGGAAGATGTACCCTCAATGGAAGTGGTTTAGGTCAGAGAATGCTTAAGTAAATAGGACATAGATAAACTCTGGGTATGCATCCATGACTGCTAAGGGATCTGGCTGATATCATTGTGAGGACAGTCACAATAATTGTAGGACTGGGAGATTGAGGAACTGGGAGAGGTGTCTGTAGACTGGAGGAAAGTCAGTATTTCTTCTGTTTTCAAAAGGGCAGGAAGGACTTAGGGAACTACAGCCTCATCTGCTTTACCTTAATTCYCCTGAAGGATGGAAGGAGATGGAGCAGCTGATCCTGRAAACSCYTCCAAGACACGTTAAAGAAAGTGATCARGAGCAGTCAGCATAGATTTACCAAGGGAAAGCCATTCTTCCAATCCAATAATTATCTACAGTGAAGTGACGGGTTTGGTAGACAAGGGGACGGCAGTAGACACATGTGTCAGTAAGGTTTTCAGACTGTCTCCTGTGATATCTTCATAGAGAGGCTGCTGAAGTATGGSCTGGGTGAGCAAATAGTGAGGTCAGCATAAAACATGCAGGACAAATGGACCAAGGGAGTGGCAATCAGTGCTGTGAAGTTTAGGTGTAAGCTGGTAACTACTGTTGTACCCCAGGAGTCAATACTGTGTTCAGCCCTGTTTAATATCGCCATTAATGATCTAGATGATTCAGTGTGTGTAGTTAGAAGATGATAATTTTTTCAATTAAAATCAGTCTTTCACTGGAATACCATAATGTAAATTTCTCCCTAGCAAGGCCTCGTTCCCAAATGTTAATCTTTTAGGAAAAGTGTCTGAATGCAATTTTTCAGAGCATCCAGAAAGTGAATTTGAATTTTCTACCTAAATAATGGTACATTATTTATGACTTCAAATGGAAATGGACTCACTCACTGTATTGCTGCTGCAGCTACTGACGACAGGCAGAAGCTCGCTTCAATATGGTGTTTTCAATAAGGCTGCTTATGCTGTGTTGAAGTTTTCATTGATTTTTCTTGGTTTGTTATTTTTCTAGATATAGGGTTGGGCATTTTTCCTTTTGATACGTGTTAGAATACATACTTTTTCACGTAGACCACTGAAGAGAGTCACACCTCTCATTTTAAMTAACAAGCCAATTGGGTATACAAAAATGGTTCTGTAGTAGTTCAGATGAATGCTGGCACTAATCCATAGGAAAAGGACACAATACACAGTAGAAGGAAAATGGGAGACAGTGACAGTAGCTGTCAAAAATTACATTACCTTAGGTTTTTATAGAACAGAAGCCTGAAAAATGAGGCATATATTTCAAGTAAAGTAAGTACTGTTCTTTATCCTTACCCCAGTTGAGAGTTCTTGATTATAATTCAATCCAATTATTTGTAAGTTACACTTCACAATACAAGGCCAAAATTTAGAACATGGAGTGAAAAACATGGCTTGTCTTTTTATTGATGCAGAGCTTTATTTGCTCCAGTGAATCATAAATATATACAGTTTGTAACAACATAGTTTTTACATAGAGTCCTCCTTTTGGTACAGATGTGGACAGGGGTTAATTATGACTTAGTTATGCATTTGGGACAGATTTTACCATTCTCATCTGATAAGTATTTCTAATGAGAAGTTAAAGGACCTTATGTTCTTGCAGTGCAGTACTTGGATCAGCATTGTTAGACTTGCATATCGCTGAATATTCATGACTGTGCAGTTGGTATGCATATGTATGTAAAAAAGAAGAAAGTTAGAATAAAATCTAGGCAGTGACTGTTTCATAAATGATAAGCATAAAGTGTTTAATGCAAAATTGCAGGGTTCTGTCATCTGTGGTAAATTGTATCAGGGTATATAGAGCAAGTGTTGCTTCTGAATCCCTTGTATGTATCTTCTCAATCTTCATCCTGGTATTTCCATACTTACCTGGTGATCCATTCATACAGATCAGACAGGTAGGAGCAGAAGAGAGACACAGCTGTGAAATGAGAATTTAAGTTAGATGACTTTTTGTTTGTTTTTTAGGTAGTTTTGAATGGAAGAAAGGTAAGGAGGGGCATGGAAAAGATGCATAAAATTGGGATTGACACTGTGCTTGACAAAAAAGGTGATGTAAGATACAATGCCCTTACCACAATGAAACGCACATGTTACAAATGTCATATATGGTATAAGACCAACTTTTCAGAAAAGCAAAGTGACCAGCAAAGTAAGAGTTATGGCTATAACTGCCCCCAGTGTGTTCACAGTTGTGTTCATGTTCTGTCATTGGACCATTCTGAAGTGAAGCTGCATACCTCTGCCACCAGGTGATGTTTCACCTGCTTTACACAAAGGATGGCATGTTTGCTAAGTTTTGTGTACTTTTCACTGCTACACATGCATTGCAGTATTACTTAGCCATCCTTTTACCAGAACCTTGTGTCCTTTCACACCCAAAATGTCTTCAAATATAGGAGCCTCCYGGTCATCTGTTGGTGATCACATCAGCAGCTGAGACCTACATTTGTAGCCCAAGGAATTCTTAACTTCACTTAGCTTTAGACCTCCTGATACTGGTTGAGTCAGAGATGTTGCCCCTTTATTGCAAGGGGCTATTTCTTCCCAGTTAACCATCACAGCTGTCATTCTGTTGAACTACTTCAACCAAATCTGTTTTCACCATTCTGATTCATCAACAGTAAAGGTAAGGCACTTCTCCAAATAATTCTCATTACTTAGGTTCAAAGAAAAAAGAGTCAGTATTGTGTATTGGGTATATATTTTGCCCAGCATCTTGATGATCAAGGGACTTTTTAACCATAGTTTTTGGAAGACTTCAAGATACAGTGCAGCTTCATTTTTTTACACTTTGGGGTTTTTATCACTGATTTCTTTAAAAGGGACAAGAGCTAGATTTAATTTAGTTTAGCAGAGAATGAGAATTTATGAGCGGAACTGACACGTCCCTTTAGAGATGAATTTGTAATTTGATGTACTGAGGAGCAGGATGCCAAAAGAGAGGAAATAAGATGGGGAGAAAGAGAAAAAGGATATGGGATTAATATAAGAATAATACTGACTGAACATTAATTTGTTACATGCTTATCTTTGTGTTTATTCCGGTTTATTCCAGTAAATGAAAATTTAGGGCCATATAAAAAAAAATTGGTGGGATGATGCTATCTCTAGCTTCTATGCTGCGAGGAATACAAGTGTGCTTTAGGGGTTTTATAGCCCTGAATTCAGAGTCACAAATTTTTAAAGGTAGTATTTTAAATATTAGTTATGAAGTAATTATCAGGTCTGGTTGTTTGGATCTAATAATCTGTCTTTTAAGAGTGCTAATGGATGACAAATTTATCTGAAGTCAGTGGAAGCTTTTAGCATTCAGAGTATCTTTAACAGTGGCCAATGATAGTCTTGGTTGCTAGCATTCATCGAGGGGATGTGTTACACTGATGTGGGATTTTCAGTTTCCATCAAATGCTGACAGAAATTACTGATTTACAGCTTCTTACAGTGCAGCTTTCCTACTGCTCTTCATTACTGTTGTATCAATTCTGGCTCTTCTGAGTTGGTTTTCATTTTGTAACTTGAAGCCCTAATATTTTGATTCTGGCAGGTATTTTATGGAAGATAAATCAATGAGCTATCATTATGTTTCCTTGCTGTCTCCAGGCATTCAGCAATGGCTAATCTCCTGGATCTCATTTTATGAAATCTAAAGTTACTGAGTTAAATTTGGAAAAGCAACCTGTGGTTTGAATGTGTCTTTTTCTTGTGCTTGGTCTTTGGACATTAAATGTAACTGTAGCATTTAGGATTCTGGGATTATTTACTAGTTGCTCACTTAACCTCCATAATGAAAATCTTAATTTTATCTATGGGATTGATTTGTTACACAATCATTCAGTGTTTTCCCTGATATTGTCTGTTTTGAGAAATAGCCTTTTCTCCTATAAATATAAGAAATAAATAATAGTTTCTGTGATTGCAGTGTGTTACTGACTTTTCAATTAGTAGTTATTCCAAACAGTTAAAGAATCAATTTATGTTCTTTAGAAAATGATAGGTATTTTTCTGAAGTATAAAGAAATCCAGACAGTAATACAAAATCAATCTTTCTTAAGGTTATTTGAGGTAATGATATAGTGATAAGTTAATTTTACARTGATTAAGAGACAACACAGTTGGGGCTCCCAATTAGACTTTGATCTGAGGGTATTTCTCTCTACACTTGATAAGCAAGAAAGTGATGAGAATTAATGGTAAGACATGAGGCTTTGAGCAGCTGGGGTCCATGTTCTGTGATATGAGAGTTGATGTAAAGGAAGATTTTAAAATTAACTGAATACATACCATTTGATTTCTCATCTTTAAAATTTATTGATTTTAAATTGGCCTCTAATATATCCTCTGCTGTTGGGAGTACCCGAAAAGAACAGTTAAATGGTGTACATTTACACAAAAAAAAAAAAAAAAAAAAAAAAAAAAAAAAAAAAAAAAAAAAAAAAAAAAAAAAAAAAAAAAAATCAAAACACCCCGCATTAAAAAACATCTCAACATTCTTGTGCTGGGTGGAAAGGTAGTATTCATTGCCCTCTGTTGATACTCTCCTTTTATTTAATCAAAGACTAAGGATATGGCTTGCTCTTCCGGTCTCACACACTCAGTATGGCAGCCCTGAATGCACAATACCAAATGTATTGTAGATCCTGAAGAAAAAATGAGCTGTGTGTTAGTGTTATCTCCAGAGAGGATATGATTTCTAGCATGCCCACTCTACATACTGCCTCCCCATGCTTGGGCCGTTGATCTCAATGCTGGGACCTGGCAGAATCTCGTCTGTTGAAAAGGCTGAAAAATTATCACCCTTTTGTTTCTTTGTGTTGAGATAATTTATAATAGTAAACTAGAATGTAATAGTGAATGTTAAAGAGACTTTATATYAGGAATTCTTCCATGGACTAGGAATTAAAAGAGTTGTCCAGGCAGAAATAATACAACATGATTAGCGATGAATATAAAGGAATAGCATAGGAATGTAAGAATAAAATCAATGACTCTGAAGAACAAAATAAGTTTCAATTTACAAAGCACAAGAAAAGAATCAATGAAAGAGTCCAAAAATCTGAGTAAGAGGAGGCACAAAGGGATAAGTCCATTACCTAGATCTGTTATTAAATAAGAAAGGAGAACAAGTAACAGACTTTCAAAGACTGATTCTTTCCTTCATACTTCGTAAAAGAGATATATTGTGGCCTGCTACTTTCATAAAATTAATCTTAGGCAGGAAATAAGAGTGGAACCAAAGCACAGAAAGAATAGCCTAAGGAATCTTAATATAGATGTGCTCAAGTGGCAAATCCTAATAAAATTCATCCTGGAATGATTGAGGAATTAGGCACTACTGATTTTATTTATTTATTTAATATCCCAGAGGGTGGAAATAGCCAGCAAAATGGGTTTGTGTGTATCTGGTTTGTCCCTTTATTCTTCTGTTAAGAGAATTATTGAAGCTGTCAGTTTTGATTCTAAATAAAGGTTCAGGAGTAAATAGTTTAGCAATTAATTTGTATCTAACAGTGTGTGGAAGAGTGATTGTAAAAYAGCCAGTATGGTTTGGTGAGACCTGTTTGTAAGAAACCTCCATGTTTTTCTTTCTTAATAAGACCAACAAGTTTAGTAAGAGGAAAACTTAAGGTACTATACAGCCTGATTTTAATAAAGTCTTCCTCCCTACATGAGCARACTAGGGAAAGGTAATATCAATATTGTTTCCATCAGATGTTGATATTCTCAGCATCAAGTTGAAAGATTGCTTTTACAGAGCAATTATCTATAGTACCCTGCACAAGATGAAAAGGCATTAGCAAATTGAATGATGGAAGAGAACACATACTTAGAAAAGTTACTGATGATACAAGCTGGGGAAGGGTTGAATGTTTGGGGTTTTTCTTTTTTCCTTTGTTTTAAACATAAAACGTGAATCCAAAATACTCTTGATGAGTTTGGAGAGAAAGTCTAAAATCAACAGGAGGGAAAAACAATGCAGGCAAGTACAAAGCACTGCATTTAACATGAAAAATGCAAAATACGTGAATCYGAAACAGGAAATAATTATTCGGAGAGAAAAAGACATGAAGATATAGTAGATCTTAAGGTAAATTGCTGCTGGGAGAAAAGTAAAGTTGTTGGTTTGTTTTGGATTTTGTTTGGGTTTTTAGGTTGGTTTGGTTTTTCTAGAGGATCATATCAGGCATGTTGTAGGAGAGSGGGTATGTCTAGTTTGGCAAATCATTTCCTGGTAATTGGTCCTCTGACATCCCTTGCTGCTTTTTGCTCTTGAGAAGGTACAGCAAAATGGAAATTCTTCTTTATTCCTATTTTCTACTATACAATAAAAACCATCCTGATTTGTAATAAAGATGCTTTATGCTGAATATGAGAAAAAGAGTGTTTGTAATTATTAGGGTTATAAAACACTGGAACAGAGTACTTAGAAAAACTGTGGAATTAGCTTTCTTGGTAGACACCTGTCAATATATTCTTGAGCCTGTGTTCTTGCTGCATTAGGATTTGGTGGTCTCTTGTAGTCCATTCTATGTYTTTGTAAGTACAGTGTCAGACTACATGTTTTGCTTACACAGAAGAGGTTGTCTAAAAGAATTAAATCATCAACTTAGTGAAGTCAATAGATGTGCTATTTAACTCATCCTAAGTTTTAAGTTGAAGCAGTAAGGAACAAATTTGGGGTTTTAATTTTATAAATATATTTTTATTTAGCTTCTTAAAAAGTATTTGAAAAATCATACTTTAAATTATTTTGAGGCTTCTGCAGGTATATGTCATCTAATGATTATGCTGAAAAGCAGGGAATGCAATTGCAGTTGCTCTGAGGTAGAAACTATTCATCCACAATAGAAAAGCCCTGTGGAAAAAATGGCACCCAAGGGGTTACTTGGATTTGTATATTTCTGCAGGCAAAGTTTACAGACCTGTGAATTTAAATGTAGAATTTTTGTGGGCAGAATGCATTGACAAATATGCCTGATGGTAATACATCTCCTACTGATAGTCCCAGAACAGGTCAATAATAATGCTTGTATTGATAGCGGCAGTGCAGGAGATGTTACTTGGTATTATAGCTAAAATCCATGTTATCCCCTTAATTATAATTACATTAATATTGACAGGCTGTTGACAATACTCACATTACTATTGATAGATTTCTGTCAATAACATGTTTCCAAATAAAATATGTTCATTCATAATTTTTACAATGCTCAGTAACAGCACTAATATATACTAGAAGAAATTCCTTTTTCCCTGGTGATATACAATAWTTTTTTTTTCATACTGTACAGGTGGGCTTGTTTATTTTTTTGGTAAAAAACAAAACAGACAAAATATAGGCTATTTAAGAAAGGAACATTTTAGGGCATTTTGGTGGGGTTTATTTTTTCCTGATAGGCAACTTTTTTTCTATGCAATGTCTTTGACAGTATAAATTAGAGGGAGAACCTTTCAAATAGCAGTCTTTTGCCTTATAGTATTTGTTTAAAAGGTTCGTCATACAAAGTTTGATTTACTCTTCTCTGCAACCATCGCATAGTAGAAGATTATTCATAGATTACTTGTTAGCTGCCTTATCCTTCAGGTTGAACAATCTGAGTTCCTTCAAGCTTTTCTCATCTATCAGGACCTGGGGTTCCCTTAAGGTGTTAGTAACAGGACTCGTTTCAGTTTGTTGACATTTCTTTTGTTCTATTTATAGAAAAGGGGCAAAACTGGACATAAYATGCCAGGTGTAGACTCACCAAAGCCAAGTGGAGGGTAATATGCTCATCCTTCATCTGCTGGATGTACACGTGGTAGTGTGTGCTGCAAGGACACACTGGTGGTGGCTTGTTTTCTCCTTGGTGCTTGTCAGAATCCCCACATCCTTTTTTCAAAGCAGGTGTGCACTTATAAAGGCTCCCATCCTATAAGAATTCATTGTCTTCATTGTATATTTCATGATCCATCATAATCCTGTGTACTTGACACATTTTTCTTTGTCTTCAGAAGGTTCCCGATGACTCATTCTTCACTTGCTCAGGTTTCTTTAGATAACATGGCTATAAAGGAAGAAAAAAAATCTGTTCAGATTTAGTCTGCCTTATTTTTGAGAAACTTAAAATAGAAATTGCTCATAGCACCTTCAGTAATGTAAATCGGTTGAAAATATGCTTGAACTGGTGTTGGAAAATAGTCTTAGTAGATGTGTCAAGGAAGTTGTTTTATAAGATGATCCTTTTGAGTAACTTTAGCATTTTTAAAGGAGGTTTTGTGCATTGGGACTTGTATGTTACACTGAAACGAGTAGAACCAAGTGAAATAAGTAGAAGAGAAGACATTAGACTTTTAGGAGTTTGACTGAATAACCTGTGACACAGCAGACGGTTATCAAAGGCTCTGGTTCCTAAAATGGTAAGAGAGTAAAAAGACTRGGGGTAGGAGGGTGGATAGTCATTAGCGGTGGAGTTATTGAAATGAAGCAGCAAAATCCAGTAAGGATTGAATTGATCCTTTGATCATAGAGGAGGGAAGTYGTTTGGATCATAAGGGAAAATGTTTCCTGTGCTTTGGTTCCTGCTACTGAAAAGACTAAGTGTGACTGAGACAGACTTGCATATACAACCTTTGTATCCTGGTTTTTCTAGCTGGTGTGTGTTGATGCAATGAACCCCAGAGCTGTTTTCCCAGAGGAGGTGGTCTTCTACTACCTTCAGTCATGTTTTGCCTGCTAATAAGGAAGGAGGAGTTTAAAAAAACTCAGTGRAGCTATTGTATGCTCTACCCATGTAGCAGTCTTAGTTGATTGAAAATTACTGTTGTACATCCTACACTAAGGACCAAATCATATTTCCTYGCAGTGATAACCAATTAGAAGTACAGAATACAGTAGGAAAGCTGCAGATTATGTTTAATACTGTGGCTTAAAACTACTTCTGTTTCAGCATATGGTTGTTAGTTTGGAGGATTTTATTTTTAGTCTTCTCGGCATAATTAGCAGCATTTCTACCAAGACCCTCTACAGCATCTTTTACTGACAGTAATTTTCTATGTGTTATAACAGATTTTTCTCTTATAAATAAGAATTTAAGGCACCACCTTCTATACTTTCTCCAGAAGGCTGTGGACTCCTTACTTGTCTGTTTACAAAGAATCTGGTTTAGAAAGTGAAATATGTTGCATAGTATCTGAAATGTACCTCTTCTAAATCACTTTGGAGGTTTTTTTTTGTTGACRAAAGGAAGCAAAAATTGGTTAACCCACAATTTTGCATTGAGGTGTTATCCATATTTTGCTTTTGCCATTTTATTGCATTTTTTTTYCTCAGTCATAGAATCCCAGATGCAGTAACATTTAAAAGAAGCCATTTAAAAAATACATTAGGTTTTTTTTTTGTTTTTCTCTATAATGCTTGAGCAAGAGGAGTACACATTTGTTGAAATTGCTAGTATACATTAATCATCTTGCCTGGAAATGTTACACGACAAGTAGCACAATCCCACACCTGTCAAAAACACTCTAGAAAATATATGCAGACTTCAGTGAAGTACTRTATGATAATTTATGTCTGAATGCTGAATGTTTCTTATGAATATCTCATACGATTTTCCTCTAAACAACTCACTGGCTTTATTGARAAAGTTTTATTCATTCCCACCTTAATTTTCATCCATATTTTTATGTAATTGCTAAATTTATTAATGTTTCTAAGGTTTTGCATTCAGCTGCTGCTATTGAAGTGTTCATACGGCAACATGTTGTACGCTGCACTATTCTTTTCTAGATTTTTGGTTAGTATGGTAATTTGCCCTATTTCTCCATAGACCATATAGTCCTACAGTTCTTCTTTCTGATGTATTTTAAGGGCCAATTGAATATTGCAGTTATGCCCTGCAATATTTTTTAAAATGTKTATGGTGAACTGTTTAATCTGTGGATTTTTCTGAATATCTAGGTGATGTTGAACACTTGCCTATAACCAAATGTTAACTTTTTCTGAGAAATAGTTGAGAATAATTCCTTTAAAGAATTAGATTTTAAATTAATTTAAATGTGTGTTAGTTTTATATTAATGTAAAGCTTCCTGAAAGGAATTGTGGCATATTAATAACATTAGACCCTTCTGAGAACCTTGTTATTTTTGTTTACTGCTGGTATATTACAACTTTTTTATCTTTAATAAAAATAGCAATAGGAAATGCTCCATTATACTAATACTTATTTGTGTTTTATTCCTAGAAAATTAWTTTGTGAAGAAATGGCCACCAGAACTGGAAATGAAAAGAGTGTGAATCCTGTGCTCAGAATAAGTCAACTTGATGCTCTTGAACTAAACAAAGCCCTGGAACAACTAGTGTGGTCCCAGTTTACCAGCTGTTTTCACGGATTTAAACCAGGGGYGTTGGCTCATTTTGAACCAGAAGTAAAAGCATTTTTATGTCTTATATTATGGAAATTCACTATCTATTCCAAGAATGCAACTGTGGGACAGACTATTCTCAATATTCAGTACAAGAATAACTTATCTAAGACAGAGAAATACCAACCTCTGAGCAAACACCAGAAGTTATGGTATCTGATTTTCACTGTTGGTGGAARATGGTTGGAAGAAAGATGTTATGATTTATTTAGCAATCGTCAACAGCAATCTTTCTGCAAAATTAAGAACTATATTAGTTTTGGATCTGGACTTCTTAAGCTTTGTGGACTTTTAAATTTTCTGATTTTTCTTCRGAAGGGAACATTTGCAACACTTACAGAACGTATTCTAGGAATTAGATCAGTTTTTTGCAAGCCGCAAAGTGTTCGTCAAGTAGGATTTGAATATATGAACAGGGAGCTCCTATGGCATGGCTTTGCTGAATTTTTGATATATCTGCTCCCACTCATTAATGTACAGAAACTGAAACTTAAAATTTCTTCTTGGTGCTTGCCTATCACAGGCCTTTCAAATAGTGAAAACACATTAGTGGCTCACTGCAGGGAATGCTCACTGTGTGGGGAATGGCCTACCATGCCACATACCATAGGCTGCCCACATGTTTTTTGTTACTACTGTATTAAAAGTAACTTTTTATTTGATATGTATTTTACGTGTCCTAAATGTGGCTCAGAGGTACACGATCTTCAGCCATTGAARTATAAAATTGAAATGACAGAATTGCGTGTTTGAACATGAGGTTGATTTAATTTTATACTGTACATGATCAAATGATTCAATCTGTTGAAGAGATTAATGGAAGAATTTGGAAATTATTGGAAGCATAGACTGCTTAAAGGTGGTTTTGGAGACTGTAATTTATTATAACGTATTTTTACTGGTCTTAGGCTTTTATTGAGTTATAGTTCTGTAATGCCCTACCCTGCCTGACAGGTTAGGGGAATGTAGTTGGATTTACTCTGGGTGGTATGTGGGAGAAYCTACAATATTCTCAGGAGGTTCAGTAACAACTCTTRCTTGCAAACTTTAGAACCTTCCAGTTGAATAAGGCACTTGGCAAACTTTTGCTTAGCAGTCTTTAACTTATCCAGACACAGTGCCAATACCARCTTAGCTAGTAGATGGATTTGGTGGGAAGGTCGTTCTGTTTATGCTTAAAGAATAATTTTAAATTGGAATTCCCAATGTGGTGTTACACTAAAAAAAAACATAGTTGTAAGGAAGGTGTAAGCAAAACAATGCCCCTTCTAGACCTTAATGAGATGGCAACTTTCTTAAGCAACCATGTCTCTAATTTTCAACAACATGTAATTTATCTTCCACTTCTTCCCTAAAATGCTSAGGGATGAAACCCGTCATCCATGGGAATGTGGCAACTGCCCAGGGTAACCCACATTCTTCTGAGTCACTCACACTGAAGGAAACAGTTTATTGATGAGATGCTCTCTGTAGGAATTGTKCTCTTGTTTTCTTGGTGTGGTCAAGGTGGGTGCCAAATCTCAAGAGTTCACCTCCACACAGGAAAAGATCGAACATATAWGCATATTAAAATAGGTAGATTTCCTGCTTTTTGTTTCCATTATTTGATTTGTTAGTAGGCTTTACAGTATTTTAATTGTTCTAACCTTTATTCATTTACTCGTCAACCTGGTTTTATAAGATTATTTTCTTTTTAAGTGTAGTTCTTTCCTAACAGGAAGTCTTACYAAAAGTCTCATTAACACAAAAATATGTTGCATCCTCTTTTGAATCTTAAATTGTCAAAAACATAAGCAGTTAAATTGAGTAAATAGCTTTATGGTGGCTGTGTTTTTGATTGGCAATCATCAATAGTCAGTCCCAAAAATAGCAGGGTAACAACTGATCGAGTATCTTTGATCTACTTTTATGAAATGGTTTATTACATTCTTCATTCTACATTCTGATTAAAACAACCCACCAGCCTGTTTGTTTGAAGATCTTAAATTCTAGGTTTTGATCTTTAGAGTGACACACAGCRCTTTCATCTGATGTAATTAAATATAGTTAGCAGGTGGGCTGCCCAAAACTTCATTAATTCTGCTACTGTTCTGTGAGTCAACAGAGACTTCAGAGCAAGTGCTTCCAGATACTGTGCTGCAATATTATTTGCTGTCAGATGTGTATATTAGCAGCCTGCCATATTTGTGTTATTTGCTGTTGCAATTARAACCAGCAGGTGCAAATCCATCTTTATTACAGTATCAAAACTGACAAGTCAGTTGGAGAGCATCCTGGAGTTACTTCCTGATCATGAAGGGATTTTGTATGAATTGTCCGTCCACATGACTTAATAGCTTTTCCCAAGGAAATGTATTAGCAACCCTRACTTCAAGGTGATCTAATATCTCCAGAAACATCATCAGCGTTTTTGATACTTCTGTCTTTAACTGTCTTTATTAATTAAGGTTTGTATGAATCCAAAATGCAGTGTTTATAGCTTATAGCAGACTTTTGTTTTCTGTGGACTCTTCATGTCACAGAGCATTATTTTGTCGAAAGAGTGTGAATTCTCTATATTGGCTTCTGTTAGGTGTCATGTCCTTCTTATGTAGGAGTGAGCTTCTTTCCTATTTAGAAAAGTTTCATTTTCCTGAATATTTAAASAATGTTATCTTCCTTTTTCATTCCACCTCCTTCTGTCCTGCTGTTTGATGTCTGAAAGCTGTATGAATTTCCTGGGGTTTGTTTTGTCTCTTGCAGCTTCATGCAGGTAAAATTTGTAATCTGTTTTTCATCCCTTTTACACTATCAGTACAAAACCTGTTTCCAGCAGTTTAGTACCTCTATTGTACAGCTGTTTTCTGTTGGCTGTGCTGTATTGCACTTKACTGGGTTTTTTGTTCTGGAATTAAACTTTAAATACTTAACTTACGATAACCTATTATACCAAAGCACTGGCTTACTTCTGTAGCATCTCCTCRTCACTGTGTTGGATCTGTAGCCCATAGCATTGACTAAGTTTGTAAAGTCTGTGTCTTATGGCATAAACAGTTTTTATTACCCTAATATCATAGATCTTAAGGTGGATGTTTAGTTCTTTTATTTTCCATACAAGTACACAGGGGTACCAAGCATCTCACAGAAGTAGGTGGTTTGGAAAAAGAATGGTTGTTTTTGTCAGATACAGATTTTTTTTTTTTTTTTTGATATCTGCCATGTCGTAAAACCTTTGTTCAGTTGTAGTCACAGCGGAGATTGATGAGACCAAGGTTCCAACTTGAATATTGGAAAACAACTTGCTACCAGCTTAGCTTTTTGGTACTTCAGAATCAATATTCAACATTTTCCTTTCAGCACTTTAAAATTATATTATTTTTATTTTAATATTGTAATTCTATTTTATTGTGTCCTATGACCTATAAGCTGCAGAAGAGTCTTACTTGAACATATTACAAGAAAAAAATCAGATAATTTGTAGACTAATCAAAGGATAATTAGTTTTATATACTAATTACGCTGATAATTTGTCCTCTTAAGCATTATATTTTTCAAAGGRCTGCTACATCTGGTCATGCTTCCTGCAGCAGAGGGAATAAAACTTATTTTGGAATGTTAATCTTTAAACAAAAGGGGTTTAGTATTCCTCTGCCRTGAGATCGTACTTGTGAGTAGTCGTATGTACATCAGTGAAAAGGGTAAATGCTTAGAATTTAAGGAAAGTAAAGGACCAGTACTTCTATTCARTCTTGGATGAGAGTTACAGCCTTGCATTCCCAGTTTTCTTCATGTTCTCTTGTATGTCTTTGTGTGCTATGTGAACRTTTTCATTATTAAAATATGAAGGCATAAATGAAACAGACTAATTACAATAATAAACATGCTAGAAAACTTTCCATATCTTTATTTGAATCAGTATTACTGTAGATTGCCACAAGGTGTGATTCAGGAGGCATTCGGATGAAAGAAGTCAAAGAGTGCTGGTTCTTACCTCCACAAACTGTCACCACTCCATCTAGTCTTTATGCTTTAAGTGGAAGTCTTCTTTTATATAAGTAATGTTATAGAAGACTTAAAAATGGGAATTTTGGTAAAAATATTCTGTGAAAGAAATGCGAGGGATAGTATTTGATTTCGGCCTTACCTGGAAACAGACAAGGAGGATCTCAACATTAGTAAAGAGACAACGTGGAGAAAGACGAAAGATACGTGTTTCCTAARTACAATCTATTAATGTCCTTATTTGAGAATACTAATCGAATTGTTATCTAAGATGTGTCATTCTTATGAAAATTAAGTTGACAAATAAATGATACTTTTTAACAGGTGGTTCTGAAGTTTGCCTTTTTCTTAAGAGGGTTTTTCTGGAAGGGTGGTTATTGCTTACTCAATGGGTGACTTCATACTTTGCTGTTTATGAGACTAAAATGCAAAGTGAGAAACTTTACTTTTAGTAAGAAAAACATGGTAGCCTGAACTACTGCAAGTCACAGTGCATACAACCCAAACTGCAGAAGCAATTTCAAAATGGTGCTTCAACCCCTTATGCATTCCCAGCAAGGACTCTTAGTAGAATTGGTTGAGTAGATTACAGCTGTCTGCCTTCAACTTCCCAAGAGAGTTTTACAAGCTGACAACATTAAAACATCCACCTAAATTATTATCATAGTCTTAAATTTCTGCCATTCCAGGAGAGGCCACTTCCAAAGCAGGAGCTGGCAGAAGCCTGGCAAGGTGACCAAATAGATAATCATTCAAGGAAAAGACATTTGTGGGCAGAATCCCTCTCAGGTGGGGACCAGATGAGTCACAAATGTGCACAGGCATACTTGTAGAGCATCTGCTAAAGCCAASTAGTCATCTTTTTTGTTCTCTGGAGCACACCTGGGGTTTTAGACCTCAAACTGTCTGTTGACTGCATATAAAATGCAGACCTATTTCAGATAGGAGGTGTTGGCAGACTTGTGCAACAGCAGGTGCAGGTAGTTCTATGTCGTACAGGCAGTTTTTAGTAAGTACAAAATCCTTAGCTGCATGCCTCTCTGATCCTTGGTCTCCTAAGAGAACAAACTTTACAAATACTTTGCATGATAAAGTTGGCCAGTGTGCTRCCATTCATCTCAAATCTGTCCACATTCAGGGACATATTTTAAGGATATTTCAGGGACCAAAAGGGTTGTCAGTGTGGTAAATGCTCTGCATTATGCTGTATTGGAAGAGATGTAATGGAAGAATAAGCATATTGGAGTAGCTCAGAAGAAGGGGGAAGCTGACTCTTCTGCCATTTTCTGTATTTATTGCAATCTTCTATCTCCTTGACTGCAGAACTGCCAACTTTCATTAATCTGACCAAAATGTCCTGCCATGTTCTCTGGCTTTTAGTCACTTGCCAATGGTTGGTGTACCATCTTATTTAAAGACCTTACCTAAATAGTCCTTCAGGACATACTGTGCCAAGGAAATAACCCAAGATAGCATCTACAGATTGTGCAGTTGGCAAGGATACCTCTAATGCAAAACTGTTCAAGGATAATCCTTGGAGATACATTGTTTTAAGGAAAAAACTTCACAGCTTGTTGGTTCAGTAGAAGTCTTCAGGTATCTGATTGCCTAACAAGATTGCTCACCTGCCCTCTGTAGTTGGTTCTCGTTTGTGGCCTGAAGACACTGCTGAAAGGATCCAGGTTTTCTGCCTAGAGGCAGGGCATTCCCTGGGGATAAGCCACAAGGAGAGTGCCTTTTGCAGCAGGCAGACAGTAAATTGCATTTAGTGGCAGTACGGACTCTTATATTGCGGATATGTATTACGTCTGAAGACTTGCTAAGAGTTTTGAAACTTGTCCTGATTTAATTGAGGTCAACTGCCTGTTAACATGGTTACTCTGAATGAATTCTCTACCATTATATTCTCCCCCAGGTCTTTAGTCATGGTTGTGCATGTTGCAGTAAGGGCCAACAGGCTTGGTATTCTTGGTGTTAATATCCAGTTTGTCACTGGTSATCTTCATCCTTATTTCAGATGCAGTAATCCACAACAGAAACTATGAACATAGTATGTGACAGCCAATTATCTGGGTAGAGATGCATGGCTTATGACAAGGCAAAAGAAGCAGTGTGCATAATGCAGACCCAAGGCTAATTAAGCTTTTCTTAAAATGCTTTTGTGTCTGTTTGCACTTAAATAGGTAAGTTTCTCATATGAGTGACTACCATAGCCAGTTATAATACCCACAAAACTGTCTGTAATTAATAAAAGCTTCTATGATGTGCATGCAATATTTACTGATAACTTTTAACTCCAGCCTCTTGAAGCAGGTTCCTACCTGCTTGTGATTGTGGATCCCATGGATTGCCCTGCCCTATAGTCACATGGTTCATAGATAGATTCAGAGAGCAAATAATTACCATTGCTTCAGGATAGTTTTCATGTTGGAAAGCTCTAACATCTCCATGACTGCTACACTACCAATATATTAACAACCTATCCCTGATTTATTCTGTATTAAAAAGGATAAGAATAGGGTAAAACTGTAGGTATTGAGGGGTGGTGGGCATAGGACTCTGAACTCTAGAGGAATGTGGCTACAGGGTAAACAGTATGTGGATTTCAAAGAGGGCCTGTTCCATATAAAAATTGCACTCACTGCTGTTCATTCTATATACAGAAGACAAAATGGTCCCAGGTGGTGCCTGGTATTTCTTCTCCAAAAGCAATGCTAGAATCACCAGAGCATGCTGCAACTGCAAACGAGAGATGGGCARTTAGCCAAGTGGCACAGCTCCTCTTACATGCTTGGTGGAAAATAGGATAACAGTTCAGTTTTGTTTGGCTGATTGCCTCCAGGTCTAGGCAGACCGGCCACTGCAGAAGATATAGCTGGACCTGCAGCATGCTTTCTCTGTTACATCCTTTCACAGTCCCTGTGACTGACAGCAGTCACCATACAACAATTTCAAAGGTGGTCGAGTGGCAAGGCACAAAGGAGTCCAGGTTGCTGATTGCATCGTTGCTTAGTGCCACAAAAACTCATCTTTATGAAAATATAAATTGATCAAAAAAAACTGGTACATTAGCTATACTTGCAGAACCAATATAGATGTCAGGACATGGAGATTAGAAGTTTGAAGGAAATGGCACTTGAAAGTTTTTCACATATACAGCAAAACAGCTTTTGCTGAAGAAATGCAAAATGCATTAGTCATTAAAAATAGATATCTGCACATTTCCAGTCACCTACAGCTATTCCTGGAAATACCAGAAAGAAATAACACTCAAGAAGTGAAATCTCTTACTGAAAYGTCTCAAGATTCTAAAAGAAATTAAAAGATTGTAGCAATCAAACTCAACTCTTGCTGAAAATAAGAATAAAACTTTTTTTTTTTTTTGTTAAATTCTTAAAATCAGTTCCACTAATTAATGTGCAGGCATACAAGTCTCTTAAGATACATATGATTGTGAGAAGTTACTTTTCACATTGAAATGGTCAGTTTTTACACCTGAGCTATCAGTTTAATTCATGCTTAAAAGAGGTTGCTAGTTAGGAGACATGCAAGGAAAAACATGTAATTGACTTTCCCTGATTACAGAGAGACATTGGTTGTTTTCTCAGGAATTACTCATGAGCATGATGTTTTAAATCTACCTTTTGAAGCAGAATATGTATTTTTTTGTAAAAATATTCATTTTATTTTAAGATATGCTAAAAAAAGTAACTGTTAATATTGTCCCTGGGTTGGTTTTGTTTTTTCTCTTGCAAGACACTGTAGAATGGGTGAAAATTTTAATTCTATTACAGAAGAAAAAAATCCCTTTTTGGCATTTTGTAAATAGATGATATTCTGTTAGTGGCTGCCTTTTCAGTAATGTGGTGGTCTAAATTCTGAATTCTATTATTTTACATCTACAGCAACTGAAAGCATATTTTTTTATAAACAGCAAACTTCACCTCATAAAAATTCATTACATAAGGGCATAAACAAGTACTTTTCCTTCCAGTCATTGGCAGTAAGTGATTCATCAGTTTTCCACAGAAAACCAATTTCATTGCAGATGTTCTGCAGACTCCCTGAATTGTAGAATCATATCATCCAATCCCAGCACAAGGAATGTAGGAATTTTTTTTTTTTTTTTGAAAGGGTGGAAAAAAGGCTGTGCTTAGTCTTTTTAATAGGATTGAATATCATTTGCTGTCTCATCAGTTTTGTGAAATAACCATAAAGTAATCAGCTTGCCATTCTTTCCTTTCCTGTACAGGCTATCAACTTTCTCACAATGCTGATTTCATAGCAAGTGCATGAGAGAAAAATCTTCCTTTGAGGTTAAACAAAATGTAACTGGGTTACATAGTTGTCTCTCCTTCATTCTTGCTCCTTCCTTTCTTTCTTCTTGCTTTTTGGATTCCTTTCTCCCATTCTTTCCTTCTTGGTTAATACTTCAAAATGTAGAAATTTCCCATAGTAGTCCACCACTAATTTTCATTGTCCAACAAATTTGACTTGTTTCTTCCTTTTAAAAAAAAATAAATTAGAGTTTACTTTTCTAAGAACCAGTAATTTATTGATTAATTAAATTCTGTTTTTTCACAGTGAGCCAGATATAAAGGATGGACCTAAAAACTACATCTTGCAAGTGTATGCAATTTTRTTTAATTCTATTCTGTATAGCATATAGAATCCACCCTACTATATTTCCACTGCATTAACTTATGTAGATACAAAATTCAATTCTGATAGCTGAAGGAGGGAAAGGAGACAAAGGAATATATTGAGATGAAAGTGAAAAGGTATAGAGAAAGTTTGAAGTAGAGAAACCAGAATACTAGCTGYCAAGCAGCTGGAACCAGAAAGAATTTTTTTTTTTCCAGTAGGAGGAATTAATTTCATTGATATCTATAAGATTGGGGTTGAATGTAGCCCTTAGAGAAGAAGCTGATAGTAGCAAAATGCACAGATCAAGTTCACCAGGTAAATGTTCTATACTGCTTTAAGTCTTGCTGTAAGTTTTCTATTTCCCATTTTGTTTTCTCCATTGCTGCTATTCTTAACTTAGCATAAAGAGAACATTTCTCCAAACATGTGTGAATCAATGAACTAAAGCCGGCGCGATTCAATCTAGAACCATAGAATCAAAGAATCATGTAATTTGTAAGAGTCTTCTAAGATCATCAAATCCAGCCATTGTCCTACCACTGTCAWTTCCACCACCAAACCATGTCCCTAAGTACCTCATCTGCAGGTCTTYTATATACCTCCAGGAATGGTGACTCAACCACTTCCCTGAGCAGYCTGTTCCAATGCTTGACAACCTTTTCCACAAAGAAATTTTTGCTGATATGCAGTCTTAACCTCCCCTGGTGCAATGTGAGGCCAGTTCCTCTTATCCTATCACTTGTTYGGGAGAAGAA
The DNA here is from genome assembly GCF_030028575.1 of Malurus melanocephalus. Classification (NCBI taxonomy): domain Eukaryota; kingdom Metazoa; phylum Chordata; class Aves; order Passeriformes; family Maluridae; genus Malurus; species Malurus melanocephalus. Next base: position 420,652 of record NW_026623687.1, on the reverse strand, counting down.
ACCAAACATCCCACCTTGCCACATCTTCCTTTCAGGGAGTTGTAGAGAGCAAAAAGGACCCCCCGAGCTTCCCATTCTTCAGGCTAAACAGCCCCAGCTCCCTCAGCTGCTCTTCATAAGAGTTGCTCCAGACCCCTCACCTGTTGCCCTTTTCTGGACACACTCCAGCACCTCAATGTCTGTTTTAGTGAAGGGCCCAAAACTGAACCCAGAACTTCACCAGTTCCAAATACAGGGGAACAACCACTGCCTTAATCCTGCTGGCCACAGTATTTCTGATACAAGCCAGGATGCCATTGGCCTTCTTGGTCAGCCACCACACAGCTGGCTCATGTTCAGCCAGCTGTCACTTGTCCCCGGAGAGAAGAGATTGGTACCTGTTGACCTCAGCTGTTCCTTAGAGTCCTTCACCATTTTTGTTGCCCTCTTTTGGACACTCCCTGCCAGCATAATGTCTTTCTTGTATTGCAGCACCCAAAACTGCACACAGGACTCAAGATGAGGCCGCACCAGCAAAGTAGGACAAGGTCAAGCAGTACCTGCCTTTCACAAACCCAGGGTGGCGGGGCCTGAATGCCCTGATTGTCCCGCATGTGCCATGTGATGGCACTCAAGATGATCAGCTCCATGATCTTCCCTGGCATTAAGGTCAGGCTGACAGACCTGTAGTTCCCCAGGTCCCTTTTCTGTCCCTTCTTGTAGATGGGTGTCACATTTGCCAACCTCCAGACAACAGGATCTGAATCTCCCTGGTTCAGCAGAACTGCTGGTAAATGATTGAAAKTGTTTTGAYGAGCACTTCCTCAGTGCYATATCTCGTGTCTGTATCCACTAAAATAGTATGTAATTTAATGTTGAAAACGAATGGTGAAAGTCCTAAAGAAGAAGGCTTTGTTCAAAATTTGAGAAAGCAGTAAAATACAGATCCAACTGACTTTTGTTGACTTGATCAGATTCAGGAGTTCAACACATCGAACAGCTATTCTGTGTCTGTACCACAAAATGAAACCTGTCTGGACCGGGGTTTTTATTACTCTGGCCAGTCTGTATGTCACAGTTCCCATCTGTGTTGGTAAATTCACTGCCCATCATAAAAAGATGGTTTTGAAYGCTTGAGTTCAACTGAKTGTATTTATATGWATATCTATAAACAACCACCCAGACTTAATTTCTAATTTCAAATGTAATTCACATGGGAAGTATTTCCCATTGTGTTGCAACTATTCTCACGGGTTGTTCAGTGTCACTAAGCTCAATAGCCGATAAAAACAAACAGGATTCATGCTGCTTTCTTACACTAACCTSCACTGAAAGAAGACACCGGTAGAATTAGGGAGTCATAAAAGCAGCGTTAGCTTCTACTTTGACATAACTGGTACTGCAGAAGGATCTGTGGGTGCCCCAGCATGCTCTCTACTTCTTTATTGCTTCTCCAGTTAATTTCTTTCCTGGGCAGAATCCTCACGTTGTTTCCCTCCTGTGACTGTGAGAATAAACAAAGGAGCTCAAACTGCTGGTGCCCATGTTCCCATGCTAGAATCCATGATTTGGTAAAAGCACTGCTACAGAAATTATCTTTCATGCCTATTCAAGTTCTTTCTCTTCAAGGACAATGGGGCAAAGCCTAGACTGAGTTTAAGCACAACAACCTCCTAGGCTCTTATCTTCCAAACTTATTTCTGGCTTCAAACCACAAAGGACCAATATGTTGTGTGTCAACAAAGAAAAACTGAATTTGTCATACCTTCTAGAGGACAGCACACTCAAGTTACCTGTATTTGTCCTATGCAGATTATGGAAACAAAAGCTTGAGCCCGTGCTAAAGCCCTGAGCATATGCAGGCTCCTTCTCCTTCCAAAATCAGCAGAATTTATCCTACGCATCTGATTAAATTGTGTTGTAAACAATATGGATGACTAGCAAATTTAAATTCAAGAACAGGATCAGATACTTAATTTCACAGCTTTGGTTTACATAGAAATGATCAACACTGWTGTTGTCATTGGTCATCCTTTCCTTGTGTGTCCATGAAGATGCAGCTACGCAGTAAGTGCCAACCAGCACAGATCTGTTATGTTCTAAATTCAAGTGTGGTGAAAAATGAGAAATTGCACCCTGATGGCAAGGAAGAATGGATTTCTTCAAATGTAAGTTTATACACATATAAATGTATATGATGGTTTTATTAACTATTRTTTTTAAGATCTACTCTTGTAGAATGACAGACTTCCCTGCTCTGAAAGCAGTGCMGCTGTACCCCAGGGTACTAGAGATTGTAAGATCAGACACCTAAGGAGAAGAGTTTACACAGTTTTGTAAGAATGAGCTGTGACAAGACACAAAAATATGTTCCAGGAGGAAAAAAACACAGACATATGGACAGAAATAAAAAGAAGAGGAAGTAATTTCAGAGAAAGGCTTAAGGAAGCGTTGAAAAAGGAGAAGGCACTTGGCAACTGGGGACAAGAAAATTTACCTCATGCAGCCACTTGGATTGAGGAGAGCAGCATGTAAAATGAAAAAAGGTTGGTTCTTACTGAGGTATTGAAAAAACCTATTGAATTAAGTTTTTCCTTTAAGATGYCTTGCTGGAGTTTTCTGTGTGAAAAACAATCAGCCTGCTAACTGCATGCTCCAAGTGAATATGTGGGAAAAGATTTTTCTTTCTGTGATATAGGTTACACTGACATGTAGAATGGAAGTTTAATACTGTACTTTATCATTAGTCCAATGAAATTACAGATATCAGCTCCTTTAACAAATTAAAGTTATACCACATGGAGAAAAGGATTAAACCACATACAGAATTAGGGTTATCTTTATTCTTTTCTGGCTCTAGACCATTGAAATGAAAAGGATCAGTTCGAGAAAGTTGCTAGGAGACCATAATCACAAGTGTCAGAATAATACATTTTTATTTAAAATAGAAAATGTTGATTAATGAACATACTTAACAGATAATGAGTAAAGGTATTGAAAGCATCTATGTTCAATCAAATTTCAGGTGAAACATTTAATTTATATGTTGAAAAGCCAATGAGAATTGAAAGTCTTCAAGCTAAAGCCAACCAAGTAAAGCAKTTAAAACTGAAGGACACAATAGTTTCACAAGTACTTGATTAGAACCCCTTTATACTAAGAAGAAAAAGAAAATATTTCTAATGTGTAAACCCACTAAGACTAAAACCAAAGAACAGAAAGGAAATTATTTTGTTATTAKCATCTCATGTAGTCATGTTGTTGAAACTAAGGTAAGATGAGACAACTGCTTTGGAAGCATTTAAATGATTTAAAAATAAGGTACTGGAGAAGATGTATTTGTAGGACATTAAAATGAGAGAAAACTAAGCAATATATTAAATGGATGGTAAAGAAACTTCAGCCTAAATGAAAAAGTTACTTATTAAAACCTGAACAAAAGGGTCCTAAGTTCCTTATACCAAAACCTCCAACAGTGTCTACATGTTGATTTAATTTGTGTCATGACGATTTAAGCAGGTACTTTGCCTTGAAAACACTGGTAGGATATTTTGCATGCAAGATTTATTATCCTTAGGTTCTTGGAACCAGGAGTCTGAGTTTGTTACATAGCTTGGAATCTGAAACTCCGAGACATTAGCTCTCCTTTCTCACATTTAGGTGTGAGTGGTAATGCATAGCAAACAGTTCACTGTGATTACCAGCTCAGATTCATGCACATAGAATGGATTGTGTCCTTGTTGATTCATGTCAGTGTCAGGGAAACCAGTCAACAAGATTGTCCATCCAAACCAAGTAAAATTATTTGAGTGCTATGAAGAAATTGCTTCCTRTATGCCAATAGACACCTGCAGAAGGCAGGAAATGAGATCCTGGTCCAATGTCTGGCTGCTGATCACTCGACCTACTGGCAACAACAAAATCTTATACTAGAAATGAATCTTGTGAAGTTTTCTAGGGAAAAAAAATCTGTAGTAACAAAATAGGAATCACTGAATGCTCCTGAAATAATGGGAGCTTCAAATAAACTAATCATTCTATTTTAAATGTGGAATAATCATAAAAACATAATGTATTTCTGTGGTGGTTTTACTCGATAAATAGTAAATCCAGAGATTTTTTTTTACCAAGCCATCACTTCACTAACTGTAACTTAAATATTTCTGCTGAAGTACTATATGCATAGGTTTATTTCTAAGCACAGGAGATATTATTTCTTGGAAGYAAGGGTAGCTGCATGCAATGAGAAAACAGTCATGCCAAAAACAATTGTAATGCAGGAAAAATACATTGTTGRTGATATTAGCTGAAATGACAGCTGCTTGTACAGAGAAAGTGTAAAATGAAATAGTGCTTCACTTCTTAAAACGAAAATAGATCAATGTTATTTCAATAACTGGGTCAAATTTGAGAAATCCTACAAGAAACACACGTATGACTGATAGCTTGTCAGCTTGTTCATTATCCAATAAAATAATACAATTAGGAAAAAAGTTTTGCTAATTTGTAATGGGGAAGAGCAAGTATAGTTTGTGTACCAAAAAAAAAAATTCGGAGATAGCACTAATATTGAAAAAATTGTACTTCTAAAGTTTGTAGTTGCTTCCATTAACAGTTCCAAGCCTTTTTACTTAACCATTTTATTTCTGATTTGAAGTCAAGGCTTCTGGGCAAAAGGAAAAGTGCTGACACTACAAATTCCTCTCTTGAATGGGGCCTTCATCMCTTACCAGAAAGAAAACTCAATAAGAAAAAATTACTGTTTATTATTTTGTGAGGGAAATTAAAATCTCTTAACAAAATATATTTGTTTGAACTCTGATAGTATCATTACTTAGTCATCTTTATATGGTATGGTGTTATCCTGGATTGTTTATTTCATTTATATTCCAATTTAATTTAACACTGGGTCTTGAATCTGTATATTAGTTAATGAATCCAGACTCACCAGAAATCCAATATGCATAATCAGCCAATAACTAGTAAAAATAATTTCTATTGTGTAAAGGAAAAAAAAGTAAAGTTCTGAATAAATTATTACACTCTCTTTCTTCCTGACCTTAGAGGACTTATTTGCTGAAATATGTAGCAGTTTCCTCTTCTCAGGAACTTTGGGACTGCAGTTACTGGATAAATGTCATAATTTATATATGGGGCTGGAAATGATATGTAGAAATTAGTAGTTTCCCAGGAACATTTAGGGGACAACTTTTTTAAACTTTGTATTCACAAGAAAAAACTAAATAACAAATAATATAAACGTGATTAGTTCTCAAACAGGAACAATCAGGCTCTATGAATATGTTCAAAAGGTATTTCAGCATCTAAATCCAAGAGAATGATCTGCAATTCCCATGGAATATGTAGGCACCTGGCTTTCTTACCAGTAACTTTCTTACTACAGCAAATTTSTCAGGTATTTCTTAGTCTGGTACTATGCATATCCAAAGCACAGCTCCTTTGTGAGACCAGAGCACAACAATGTCCAGCTTGTGTCTAAGTGAACTTGGGATAAATATAGCAACCATCCTATCACCCATGTCTCCTGAGAGGTTTCACGAGTGTTTCAGCAGAGAGGCGCCAGGACCTCCAAATGTGCATAAAACACAGAGAGAAGCAGTAAGAGATGCACCTGCCTCTGTCCATATCTTTTTAATATAACAATGGGTAAAAGTGAAAGATTTGATTTCTGTGATTTACACGTCCTGGAAATTCAACTSATACATGCCTGTGAGGAGACAGCACCAGCTCTAGATTAGGCTGTAGGAGAGTCAGCAGTCAAATATGTAAGAGTCTATAGCATGTGGATGTGTCCTCTTAATTTTCTATTTCTCTTCTTTGTAGGTTCATCACTGTGCTCTCYACTGGGAGAAAGTTATTCCTTTTTTTCCAAATGAAGGGGGAGCAAAGTAATGTTTTGGTAAAACTACTTTGCCAATTAATATATTTTCTCACTTCTGTTGACTGCCTATTCTCTACCTTCTTGGAGTTCAGCACTTGGGAGCTCCTGAAGACCAACAGATATCAAGGGTAACTGAGTCAACAATAAGAGATGATGGCATTTGATGCATCATTGAATGTAACAGTTTCTACAATTGTCTTATTTCTTCTTCATCTTTATCTACTGGACCTAAGTTATATTCAATTTCATAATTTCCAAATTATTTTCTGTCTGTGAAAGATTCACCTAAAACAGTAAAATTTTATTTTACTGTATGCTAATAAAAATCAGATTTTTTTGTGCCTTTATGTTCAAATCTGAAAAGTGACACAAGACAAAATACTTCATTCCATTACTTTTTTTTGTAACAGCAAAAATACTTCTATTTTAACTTACAATACAACACTTTACTTGCTTTCTGGGCCTGAGTCCAGAAAACCCTTTGAGAATGTAAACCTTAATATATTGTATAAGAAAACAGTCGTCTACTGTTCTTGAGAAACAAAATTCTCTATTTTGCGTAATACCTGTCTTAGCAAATTAAAGACATAATTTTACTTATTTGCCTCATAGATTGGAACTGCTGTACAGTCAG